>NC_081411.1:9008016-9142894 GCF_030272615.1 Cryptomeria japonica | reverse complement strand
AATTGGCGCATTTCTCAATCAAATCGTTTATCGCATTGGTCATTTATCAATTCAAAATCATGACATTAATTATCTTCAATCACGACCTAATTGTCATTTTCGCATTTCTAATTCGTCTTCTAAGGTTTTATGATTTATTCATTTAACCTAATTTGTCATTTCTTCCTCTAGGTTAAATAAATTATTTATTAATCCTAATTCTTCTCATTACAATTAAATTTTTATTTAATTGGCTAATTATTCTTCCTCTTGTAAATTAATTAATAAATGACAAATTATTAATTAATTTACCTAATTTCTTCTAGTTCCTAATTTCCTATTTTGCCATCAATTTCTAATTCCTAATTTTCATCAATTTCAATTTTCTAATTTCTTTTCCCTCCTATTTCATCTCCTAATTCCATGGGAATGACATTTCAATTTTTCATAATTTGTCATAATTGACAATCAATCAATTTTGACATAGAATGTGTCATAATTTGTCATCAATTATCAATCAATCAAATTGTGCATGGAAAATGCATAATTTGTCATAATTTGTCATATTGATTTGCAATTTCCATTTGAATTGCATCATGCTAATCTTGTCATCTATCCAATTCTTCTATAAATTGGATGATTTTCTTCAATCAAGGCCCGAATCCCTAATCAAACTATCGAATTTATGCTTCTAGTACTCTTGACCAATAACCAATATCCATCTTGCTTTCAATTGTATGTGTGCACTTGTAGGTGAGATCCACAAATCCATTTGAAGAGGAAAGAAGAACAATGGAGCCGCATGGATGAAGCATCCAAATCGTCATCTGGTTTGCATGATCTTTGCTTTTGAATGCTTTGTTTTTATGTCTCTATTGAGTGTGCTTAGGATTAGATCATTGCAATGTGTGTTTGTGATTGAGCTAATAATGATTAATATGTCTTTATCTATATTGCTTTGATGATTTCCTATTTCCTAACCCACACTAACATATTCCAACACAAGTTTCTTTTCTTGAGCTTCTTCTCTTAGATAATGACACTTTATAGAAATATGCTTTGTCTTAGAGTGCATTACCGGATTCTTTGAAATGTTAATAACACTAGTATTATCATAAAATATAGTTACTGGCTCGGTAACTGTCTCATTCATACCTTCCAACAGTTGTTTTATCCATGCTATATTGGTACAATTCAATGCTGTAGTGACATATTCAGCTTTAGTTGTTGACTGTGAAATGCATCCTTGTTTCTTGCTAAGCCAACTCACTAGTCTTTCTCCCAAAAAGAAAGATCCATCACTTGTGCTTTTCCTGTCATCAATATTTCCTGCCCAATCAGCATCAGTGTAGACTTTTAAGTCAAAATCATTCCTCTTTTCATATAGTAAACCATATTCTTTAGTGCCTCTTAAGTATCTGAAAATTCTCTTGATTGTTGGCATATGGGTTTCTTTGGGATCTATAGAAAATCTTGCAACTATACCAACTACATGTGCTATATTAGGCCTACTATGAACTACATATTGCAACTTTCCAATCATAGATCGGTAAAGTGTCTCATCAATAGATGGAGACTCATCATTCTTTGATAGTTTACAATTAGTAGTCATAGGAGTACTTATAGGTTTAGAATCCTCCATTCCAAATTTCTTCAAGATTTCCTTTATATACTTGGATTGAGTAATGAAAATCCCATTTTTCATTTGCAATATTTGTAAACCTATAAAATTCTTTATTTCACTGATTAATGACATCTCAAATTCTTTGAACATTTCATTTCCAAAGTTCTTGCATAAAGAATTATTTCCACAGAAAATAATATCATCAACAAATATGGTTGAAATCAGTATTCCATTATCCTTATCATTCTTCATATACATGTTGCTGTTTTCACTAGTCCTCATAAATCCAATCTTTATTAAGGGTGCAACCTTTCATACCATGCTCTAGGTGCTTTCTTTAGGCCATATAAAGCTTTGTTCAACTTACATACCTGATCTTTATTCTTCTCTTCAATAAATCCTTCAGGTTGTTCAATATAGACTTCTTCTTCTAGTATACCATTCAAAAATGAAGATTTAACATCCATTTGATATACCTTGAAATTTTTGTAAGCAGCATATGCCAACAATGTTCTCACTCCCTCAAGTCTTGCTATAGGTGCAAAAGTCTCACCATAGTCTATTCCTTGTTCTTGAACATAACCTTTGCAAACTAGTCTTTCTTTATTTCGAATGACCTCACCTTTTTCATTTAGCTTATTTCTGAAAAATCCACTTTGTACTGATTACATTCTTCTCTTTTAGTCTTGGGACCAGTGTCCATGTTTCATTTTTCCTGATTTGTTCAATCTCTTTTGTCATAGCATTCACCCAATCTTCATTGCTTAATGCCTCTTTTACTATCCTCCATTCAAATTCAGATATCGGACATGTGTTTTGTCTCAGTTTGTTCCTTGTCATCATTGGATCATCCTTATCTCCTATAATCTAACTTGATGCATGATTTCTTTTGACATATTTTGCTAATATAGGCTTAGTAGGCTCTGTATGATCTTCTTAATCACTCTGTAACTGAGTATTTTCTTTGTTTTCTTCATCGGCTTTCTCAGTAAGACTTCTCAGTTGTACATATACAAACTCTTCATAATCTTCTATTTCTTTGGAATTTCCTTCATCATCCCTTTCTAAAATTCATCAATTTTCACTTTTGCACTTTCCACTATTTTGTTAGATGATTTGATGAGACATTTAAATGCTTTACTCCTAGAGGAATAACCAAGAAATGTTCCTTCCTCACTTTTCTAATCAAATTTTCCATTTCTGTCATATTTGTGAACATAACATCTACTTCCAAATATTTTAAAATAACTTACATTTGGTTTCTTGTCATACCAGATTTCATACGGTGTCTTCATAGTTCCTTTCTTCAGTTGTACTTGATTCAAGGTGTAAACTGCAGTGCTTATTGCTTCTCTCCAAAATGTTTGGGGTACTCTCTTTTCTATCATCAGTGTTTTGGCACAATCTATAATTGATCGGTTTCTTCTTTCAGCTATCCCATTTTGTTGTGGTGTTCTCAGTGCAGACACTTGTCTCTTTATACCATGATCATTGCAAAATAAATTAAATTCATCTGAAATGAATTCTCCTCCTCTATCAGATCTTAGACATTTTAATTGTCTTCTTGTTTCATTTTCAACTCTTGCCTTATACCATTTGAACATTTGAAAAGCTTTTGATTTCTCTTTTAAAAACATAACTGACATCATCCTTGAGTAATCATCCACAAATAATATGAAGTATTTATCACCATAATAACTTTGAACTTTCATAGGACCACAAAGATCAGTGTGCACAAGATCTAAAATTCCTTTAGAAGTGTAAGACTTACTTGTAAAGCTTGATTTTGTCATCTTACCCATCTGGCATCCTCAGCATATTGCATTCTTAGGTTTTTCCAAGCTCGGTAGACCTCTTAATCGGTGCTTCTTACTTATTTTGATCAAGTTATCAAAATTTACATGACAAAACCTTTTATGCCATAACCAGGTATCTTCTATTTTTGCATATAGACAATTGTTTCGAGTTGAGTCAAGATGAAATGTATTACCTCTTGTTTGAGTCCCAGTAGTAGCCAACTTTCCATGTTTGTCATGAACTTTGACAATTCCTTTCTGAAATTCTATTTGGTATCCTGTATTGTTTAGCTGTGCTACACTCAAAAAATTGTATTTCAGACCTTCAACCCAGTATACATCATCACATTTAGCATTGTCAAGAAGTGTGATAGAACCTTTACCTTTCACCGACCATGGTGCATCATTACCAAATCTTACATAACCTCCATCATAGTCTTCTAATTTAACAAACTTGTGTTTATCACTTGTCATGCAATGTGAGTGTCCACTATCTATGATCCAAGAATCATTATTATTTATGTTTGATATTAAGGCTTTTTCTTCATACCTTTCTTCATTTGATCCATCTTTGATAGCCACATATACAACTTCCTCTGTATCAATCCCATCAAATTTATCATCATTGGATTCCTCATCAGCTACTAGGCATGTCTTTCTATCTCTCCTTCTAAACTCTCGGTGCCTTCTATATTGGTTGTCTTTGTGTCTGTCATCTCGGTATTCTCTCTTTTCACTAGATTCTTTATCAGAGCAATTAGAAGCTATATGTCCAATTTTATCACAGTTAAAATATTTTAAAGGTAACTTTCCTCTATACTTACCTTTGCCTCTCGGTAAGCTTTTGGCCAATAATGCTTCAAACTCTTCTTTCTTTCTGATTTCCTCATATAGTTTGTGTACTTCTTCCATGTTTTTGTGAAATGTCTCACTTGCTCCACTATGATCTCCTTCAGCATACTTATACATTCTATTATTGTAATCATTAGATTCGCTAAGATGAAAAGAAATAAATGTAGATTCAACTTTGTTTACTGAAGACCCACTATTATCAAAATTACTTAACTCAAAAGCATGTAGCTTACTGATAGTTGCATCTAAAGAGACTAGCATGTTGGGTACAGAACTTAATTCATTAATTGCAGATACTCGAATGGCATAAGAAGGTAGAAGTGTTCTCAGCAACTTACTTGTTACATCCTTTTCTTCAATAGTTCCTCCTACTCCTTTGATTTGATTTACAGTTTCCTTTAACCTTGTACTATATTGGGTTATGTTCTCACCTTCATTCATTCTCATGGATTCAAGTTGTCCTCTTAGACTATCTGCTTTTTCTCTTTGAACATGTTCATCACCACCATACACAGATGTGAGGTTATCCCACATAGCTTTAGCATCATTACAACCTTCCAGATCATTAAACTCTGAGTCAGTCAATGCCGATGTTATTTTAATCATTGCTTGAATATGTTCTTGCTTTGCCTTTATTTCTTCCATTGTCATAGGGTAGGTGCTAGGTGCAGTGTAATCATTCTCCAGATAATATGTTGCATATTTTCCAATTCCTGATAAGTGCAACTTCATCCTTTTCTGCCATGTGGAGAAACTTGACTTGTTAAACTTTGATGCATCCCTTTTATACATCTTCAGATCTTGCCTCAAGTTCCTTTAAACTTTTCTTTTAGAGTTATAGCTCTAATACCAATTGTTAGTTTGATAAGAGGGGGGGAGGGGGGTGAATCATAATCACTTCAATAATCAAACTCTGAAATAGATTCAACCTCAGTAGAACTTACTTGATATGCAACTATGATAGTAAATCATTCAAACTCATAAACTGATAAACTTGAAATATCAAAACACATTTAACACCAAATTTAACATGGAAACCCAAATAGGGAAAAGCCACTGTGGGATTTTGGACCCACAAAGAAAATATACTCTTCTAGAATATGCTCGGTTAAAAGCCAATCCTATTAAAGATTACATACACATTGCTAGATGTGACTCAGTCAAGGGATTTCCCTCAGATCTATTAGAATCTTGCACTTTGTTAGAAGTGACCTTGTCAAAGGATTTCAAACACTCATTTAGAATGTTACCTTGCTAGAGGATTTACAAATAGGACTGTTAGGTCCACTTGGTTAAGAGATTTCTTGTCACTTACAGAAATAAATAACAACAATAAAATATATCTGCAACTTCACATTTGAAATCTTAAAGCAGACTCTATGTGCTTAAAATAAACTTGTCATAAGACTTATCTTCTTCCTTTCCTCCTTGCTGGGCTTCTCACTCTTTTTTTCAATCAGATCTTCAATCTTCTATACTCGGTGATCACTTCAGCAACATCATTATTCTTCTATTTGCCCACATAATTTGTTCATCAACTATTCCTTATTTATAAGAAATTCCTAACTGCCTAATCTCCTTAATCACATTTCGCATAATTAATATTAGCCATCAGATCTTCAAACTTGACTAGGTACATTGAATCCTTCGAACTGAAAAATGTTTTATCTTGCCTTGGAACTTGTATTCCTTCCTTGGTGCTTGTGCTAGGTTATCACCATTCAATCTGTGTTATAGATCAACCTCTTGAATTTTCATTGCCGTAGATCCTTAACAAACTTCTTGCATGACATTCCAATCTTCTATAAATATCCAGCTCATTGGCATCCTTCATTTAATACTATATTTATTTATCCAATGCATTCTGTTACTGCTCGGTTGATGCTCGGTTAATACTGAACTTTACTCGGTAGACATTCTGTATTCGTCTCAGTTCATAGCTTAGTGTATATCAACTCGGTGACTCCTTTCTTCTGTAACCAACATCGTTAACCTCGTACTTTACCGACTGGCTCCTTGCTCAGTAAAATAGAATAGTATCAAACCTTTACTCATTCTATTGCATGAGATCTTTTCTCCTTCTTATTTAGTCCTTGAATACACATATATAGGATATCAAAACAATCAAAATAACATAATCTCATCCTTGTCTAACTTGGTAATAGTTGCCCATTGAATAACTTATTACTCCCCCTCATTTTTACATTCTTTCTATGTCACTTATCAACATCTTTATACTCATCAAAACATACTTTTTAAGAAATGGTAACATCATACTGAATCAGAAAATCAATTGCTTGACATCAATGATAAAATAATATCATTAAGATAGTAATCATCCTTTATCAATCAATATCCAACAACCTTCTCGATATCCTCATATCAACAAACCTATTGTAATGCCAACAGAGGGAGGGAGAGGGAGAGAGGGAAGGATGGAGAGAGAGAGAGAGAGAGAGAGAGAGAGAGAGAGAGAGAGAGAGAGAGAGAGAGAGAGGAGAGAGAGAGAGAGAGAGAGGTAGAGGGAGGGAGAGAGGGAGAGAGAGAGAGAGGAGGGGGGGGAGAGTGGGGGGAGAGAAAGAGGAGGGGTCTTAAGGGGTCACAAGATACCATATGACCTCGTAGGAAACAATACAACCTCTAATGACACCTAAGGGGTCATATGGTGGGCTAATAAAATGATATATTAAATTTAAAGTTATGAATAGAACATCAAACAATGAGACTCCAAGCGAACAAACAACGAGGCCTCACTAAAAAGCAAGTGTAAGAGCTTGACCTAACCCTAAGAGTACTACCTAAGTTCTAAAACATATGATGCTATTTGCATACACCTAAAAATGGTCTGAAGATAATTAATTGAATAAGCAATTATCTCAATTAATTCCCCTCCATAATTTAATTGAATTCATCAAACAATTTGATTAAATCCCCCCAATTCATCTACTTATTAATAAATCTAAGGATTTATTAAATAGGTTCATCTCAATAATCCTCCTCGATTAATTAATTCAAATTAATTAATCTTCTCCATCAAAATCATTTCTTCCAACTCCTAATTAATTAAAACAAATCAAATCAATGAGTTGTTGAAACTAATTAGCCATTTTCCTATTAAATGAATTTCTAAATTCAAATTCTCCTAACATTTAACCACATAACCCAACCATTTCTAAACTTAACCCATTCTACCTACCCCCATGTTCCCTTTCATCTAACACCTTCTAGAACCTTTGTGACACTTGTCACTAAGTGTTCCCTTTAATCCAACCTCCTTTGCCAACCTCCTCCAATTTAACCATTGATCTCTTCAGATCAATCTTGACCGTTGAATCCTACCACATCACCCCTAGCCTTGGAAAATCCTATAAATAGACCCTATTTTGGAGAACAAATGGTCAATTCACATACATTCATTTTGGTCCTAATTCATTCTCAATTTTAGCTCATGCATTGTTACTATAGGCATCTAGCTTATAGTTTATCAGTGTTTAGCAATGTTATCATGCTCAATTTAGCTTAAATCTTAGCTTAATCATGCTAGGATAATCATGAATTCATATAGCTCAATCATGCTATTCTTGCTAGATCATGCATAATCATTCAAACCCTCCATCTAAGTGTAGTCAAGTCACTGAAATTTGCATTCTAAGATCTGAAAGCAAAATCCACACTCGCATTTACTAGGAGGCAATAAGTCAATTAGCTAATGGTTTTATATTTCATTGTCTCAATTTACTAACCATTCCTTGTAATGATTTATTGAGTATTTTGTGTTGCAGGAACAGGTATAACAGGTACACCACACAAATACATGACATTTTAGTGCCCACCGTGGGGCTTAAATCATCTTTTTCGACCTCTAAATCCTCAGAAAACATCTTCTCTGCCGGACCTGAATTAGAATATCGTACAAGTTGATTTGCCAACTCGTACGAGCTACCTTTGAGTCTCGTATGACACCAAATCCTCTGTCATATGAGCTAACTTTCTTGTCATACTAGGTATAAAATGTTATAGTATGAATTTGTAACTAAGTAAATTTTGTCTCATACAAACTTAATCCTCTATCGTACGATAGCTAAATCCTTCTCGTACGAGTTTCTGCTTTAGAAATTCTTTACTCGTACTAGGCTCATCCTAACTCGTATGAGTTGATTTTCACTATCATAGTAGAGCTAATTCTATTTCGTACGAATTTTTGCTTGATTAAATCCTGTGTCGTATGAGTCTATTTGTATTACTATATGAAATCTAAAGTTCTATTGTGATAACTAGAAAAGAATGTCGTACGAGTCTCTGGTTCTGTAATTTTTTTTTCAAAACTGCAAATTAGAATTTTCAAGTTTGTTTATACGTTAGTAATTTGCATTTTTGAAGGCTTTGTGGTCATTTTTAGCCCTTGAGTTAAAGCCATGTTTTTTGAAAATTCCATCTAGAACTCTTGGAGACCTTTCCAACAAGGTAAACGGCTCGTAATTTCGAGTCCTGAGCAGAAAGTTATGCCTATCTGAAGTTAGGATAAAATTTCATAGTTTGGATCACTAATGCTAACTTTGATCTGTTTATGAGATTTTGGTAGCCTAACTCTTTTTTTGCAGGATGCTTGTCAAAGAAAATATGCTTGTCAAAGACAAAATTCAAAACAATGACTACTAATAATTTTTTGCAGGTTGCCTAAGGATTCAACAAAAACTTTATGTATTGTTTAAAGATTTTTAGGCACACTTCAATTTTGCTAAAGAAATGAACAAACATATCTTTCATGTCTTTGATGATAGGCGAGTATGCCCTCACCTTTCTTAGGTGATCAAAAAGCTAGACTCATCTTTTATTTCATTAGTGCATCTCTTTAGCAGGCTTGCCCTCCAGAGGAGTTAATAACTCTTAGCCATTAAGGCCAGTGAGAGGGGAACGACCTAAGTGGGAATGGCTAAATTCCAAGTAATCCAACCCACTATAAAATAAATATGTTTTTAATGAAAATCAAAGTAGCGGTAGTGCTCGGGAATAGCTCTCCTCCGTACCTTCAGGTATATCAAACCTTTGTTTTCAAGGCTGGGAGGCCTCTTAATTGAGTTTATACCTCAATGCGCCAAATGGATCCCTTACTAATTCCAAGTTAAAATAGAAGCTACCCAATCCACCTCTAAAAGGGTGATAATCTTTGTGCAAGAGAGATAGTAACTCTCCCAAGACACTTTCCATATCATGCCCCCATTAGCATTTTGAGTTGGATAATATGGCATTGAGAATCCATTGCATGATGCTCAGTGGTCGTATTCTGATTAGCTATTGGGTGTGTACCTAAGTCAGCAAGCAAAGGTTTTTATTCTCAGCCAAAGTCCTTAGGGTTTAGCATGCTTGGAGTCAATTATCATATCATGTGTTTGTTGTGTATTCATCCCTAAAATTGACATCTCAAACTGGAAAACACAAGCAAGACACCAAAATTCACAAATCCAAATTTGGGAAAAAAAACACATTTTTATCATTACCCTGTTATATGTCATACGAGTTAGGTTTTTTATCGTATGAGTTAGGATTACTATCATACAAACCTATTTGTAGAAAATCTTTAGTCGTACTACACAGCATTATGTGTTGTACAAGTCATCTACTTTGTCATATGGTTCAGAAAAGTATGTTGTACGAGTCTCTGCTTTTTACATGAAAACTTCTGCTGTGTCGTACAGACTCATCTCTTGTGTCATCCTAAGATATAAAGTGTGTCGTACAAAACTCTAAATTTGTCAGTCCAGAGCTGAGTCTTACATGCATGTTTCAAATTTGTCATTTCTACTTGATCAAGTTGCAGTAAACATAAACACCTATTATCTGTCAATCTGTGTTTAGACTGTCATCTTGGTTCACTTAGTCAAGTTATCAAATCGAATCCTAGCACAATATCAAACACAATGCCTATTTTAATTAGAGTGCAAAGACATAAGATCGTTGAAACATTGGAAATATCTAAAAATCATGGCAACATGGCATACCAGAACAAATGAGAAGAAGACATAACAAACCAAAATATCAAAGAAATCAAACAAGTCCAAGATCAAAATCCAATCATGTCAAAACCTAACAGGGATTCAAACACATGTCCAAAGAAAAGTGGCTCTTTTATGCAACTATTAAAAAGATCTTTAAAATATTTGGATGAGAAAGATCAAAATCACACACCTATATCTAGCAATGGCTCATCCCCCCATAAACAAATTGATTCTCAAAAGGCATCTATTCCTACACCTCCTGAAAGCTTGCAAAATCCTTCCATAGCATCATCGCAAAACAATACACCCAAAGCTAAAATTCCCCAAGGGATATCCAGAATGGCCATCAAACCTATTTCAAAGGATCCTATTAAAAGCCCATGTACTTCATATCCAAGCATGGATTCCTTGCAAATTGAAGTCATCATTCATAAAACGCTTTTTAAATGTGTCCAAATAGATGGAGGAGCTAGCTTAAACATTTTATCATTGAGCCTTTTCCATGCTCTAGGTTATTTTGAAAATGCAGTTGATTCCTAGAAAAGGATACAAATCAAAGCCCATAATGAAGAAGAGCATTCCTCTAAAGGAGTGGTGATATTACCCATCAGAGTGGGACCTTTGCAGAAAGATACACCATGCCAAGTTCTAGACATGGAATTACCATATAGCATACTCTTCGGAAAACCATGGATATAGGACATATAGGCTATTCTATCAATAGATCACTAGTGCTTAAAATTTCCCTACAGTGGGCAGGAAATCACTATCTCAGCAGTCTCAAATCCATTGCAGTGTTGTAGTAATCTAAAAACAACTCAAGAGGTCATTTTTCCACATAACAGAGAGGCAACATATTCAATCAAGGAACAATCATTTGAATTGATTTTGTCAAACATGGAAAAACAAATGTAGATAAAAGATCAAGGGAATGGAGAATATTTGCTATCATAGAAAAAAAAACAAGAGAAACTTCAAATTGAAAAGGAAGAAGAAGCAGATATAGTAGTCGATGTAGTTCACACGTATGCAGGACACACGTTAGGAACTAGCCTACTTGAATCAAAATCACATTCGACTGACATGGACTTAACCGAGGATGATTAGGAACTTTTTGTGCGAGGTCATTCTGATGAGAGTATATTTCTAGACATCAAAATACATACTGAAAACTCTAACATGTCTATCATGACCCCTAATATCTTTGAAACTATTCAACCTAGAGATCCTTTATCCTTAAGCTATCCTGAACTTATGGACTGGGAAAATGAATAACATACTACCATTGATACCTTACCGAATGACCATGCCATATCCTTATATCTTGATGAAGTCAAACCCGCAACAACTTTCCCCAGGGATTTCGCTAACATATCTTTGAGTCAAGTGGCTGCCAAATCTCCTAGTCGCAAAAGTGAAAATAAAGAAAACAACATCAGGTCTAATGCTGAAAACCATTTATTGGCAACATTAGATCAAGAAAAAGTGAAAAATAAAGGATGCATCTAATGGTGAAAACCTCCTCGAGGTGCTGAAAGATGGGAGATTTGACACCTTACCTATGTATTATCAAGAGAAGTCATCTATCATAATAAAACCAGCAGAAGTAGTTATCATTGGCACAATTGATCTACATCGAGCAATTTCTTAATCAGAGCTAGCAAGGCACAAATATTTTAAACCCTTCAAAAGGAGGAAAATCAATTTTACCTGTTCATATATAGACATTTTAGGGTTTGATCCATATCTTACAATAAATCACCCAAATATCAGTCTAGGAGCAAGCATCAATAATGGAACACAACATAAATCAGGAACAAGCATCAATAATGGAAAACAACTTTAGGTCTTTGGAGACTCTTAGCTCGTCATCAACCAAATCAATGATGCCTATCAAACAAAAGATGACAAACTCACACCTTACAAAAAGATGGTGGAGGATTTCAAGAAATACTTTGTCGAAATCACTTTTGAACAAATACCAAGAAATGATAATAAAGCAGCATATGCCATGGCAACACTAGCTTCTCTATTACAAACACAAGAAAATCAAGAGCGTTATGAATTCCTGGTTGAAGAGTTGTTTTATCTTGCCTATAATTGTCTAGATTCCCAAACCATCTGCCAACTTATTGGACATAATTCTTCCTGCTATGGCCAAACTTACACATACCTAAACGATAACACCTTACCTCTTGACCTATCAAAGAATGAAAAGAGAAACTTTATTCACCAATCCTCGCATAATACTCTCATCGCAAATACCCTTTTTAAACGAGGTCTAGATGGTACTCTCTTAAGATGTCTTGAATAAGAAGAATCTGAGAATGGCTTACATGAAGTCCATAACAACATTTGTGGCACTCATTCAAGTGGTCTTACCCTTTCGAAAAAACTCATACGCTTGGGCTATTATTGGCTGACTATGGAACAAGATTCTTTTCAGATAGCTAGAACATGCAAACAATGTTAGATCCATGGAAATTTGATTCATGCACCAGCACAAGAACTTCATGCTTTAGCAACATATTGGCCTTTCTGCCAATGGGGTCTTGATCTAGTAGGAAATATAACTCCTTCTTCATCTAATGGACACAAATTCATCCTGGTAGCTACAGAATATTTCACAAAGTGGATCGAGGTGGTACCTCTTATCAATATCACAGGAAAACAAATCGTTGCATTTATCTTGAACTACATCATTTGTTGCTATGGAATACCAATGACCATTATCACTGATAATGGGTGACCATTCAACAATTGGGATGTACAAGCGTGGTGTGAGAATTTCAAAATCTAGCACAGATTCTCCATACCATATTACCCACAGGGGAATGGATAGGCAGAAGCATCTAACAAAACCATTCTAAAAATCCTCAAAAAGATAGTGAATAATGCTGGCAAAGATTGGCATGTTCAATTAAACCTTGCTCTCTGGGCCTACTGCACCAGTATCCCCACACCGACAGGTGCCACACCTTTCTCTCTTGTATATGGATCAGAAGCCTGCAAAGAGTATCACTAAAAGGTCTCATCCTAGATGAAGAACAAAGATTATCTAGACTGCAAGAGTTAGAACTGATCCATGAATGAAGACAAAATGCCTTTGATCATCTGAAGGTATATCAGCAAAGATGTGTCGAAGTTACAATCATAAGGTCAAACCATGAGTCTTTCAAGTTGGAGAACTAGTACTAAAAGAAAATCCACGCAATCAGGAAGATCGAGAAAAGAAAGGCAAGTTTGAACCAAACTAGTTAGGACCATTTGTAGTCACAACAATATTTGGGTCAGGAGCATATCAGCTATCAACACATGATGGGGATTAGCTCGAGGAACCAATGAATAATGTGCATCTAAAGAAATTTTATGTCTGAAAAATCAAAAAAATAAAAAATAGTGAAAAATCAAAAAAATCAAAAACAATGAAAAATCAAAAAAATCAAAAACAGTGAAAAATCAGAAAAAATCAAAAACAATAAAAAATCAGAAAAATCAAAAACAATGAAAAAGCAAAAACAAAAAAAATCGAATATGAGAAAAAGTGCAATAAAAATAGATGGTGAAAACCTAGCAAATAGGTGCTATCTATTAGCTATCTCTTCCATCTATTAGTTCATGCATTTTTTCGCTTGCATTCATCATTCATCAGCAACCATCATAAAGCATTTGTACATATGCAGGCATCACAACTACTCTCTCACCATGGTGTGGATCATTGAGTATATCATAACAACTTTCTTTCTAGGCTTGGGGCAAAATCCTACACCTAGATGGGGGCAAAAAATTTTGATCATTTTGAGCTTAATCAAATAGATAAAACAATAGTTAGACAACACTTATCAAGCGAAAACACTGAGACACATCCAACATTGAACATAAGATCAAACTATCAACTATCAAACTATCACAAAACCAATCTAAGCACATCGAACAAATTTTAATGGATGATATATTTTAGATACTACTTTCAGCACTTTGGTTCAACTTTATTATCTTGATTTTTGCTATCATGATTTATCAGTACCTCTAGGATGTCTTTGACTAGAGGAACAAGGAAGGAACATGATATTTTCTTGTCTATTGTCTGTAAATTAATCATTAGTAGGTGAAAATTTGTCTCAAGACATGATCATCAAAGTATCATCGAAGACATTTCTGATTTGCATATACCAATGGTTAATTATTCCTGTTTTACGCAAACAACACTCAGGTCATCATGGTTTAATTATACCTCGATGCTTGTGTTAACTTGCAATATCATAATCCAGGAAATAAGTGCTAGGGTCATCATGGTTTAATTATACCATCGATGTTTTCACTCACTTCCCACATTCCAAAAAGCTCAGTGATGACAAAAACACAAAATAATCCAGTGACTGGTCCAATCATAGTTTTGCATTCTGTTGCATTTCATTTGCATTTTGAGCTTGCATTTCATTATTGCATGGATCCCAAAAGATCCTTTTATCCAAGGTCAAATCTATCATAGGAATCATCAAAATATCATCAAAAGTGTATACACAATTAGAATGATGACTCATCTCTCTCCAAATATTATCAACCTAGCAAAAATCTTATGCTTAACCCTCAAATGCACCAACATCAGCATATCCAAAAAATTTTGCAACTAATATCAACAAACTATCAGTTCTTTATCTAATCAATCTTATCAAATCAAATCAATCTATCAAACCTAATTGACTCTACCATGTCTTATACAGGATGTATCCTTCCTAAAACTAGATGTGATCATCAATGTCTTATACAGGATGAATCCTTCCTGAAACCAGACGTTATGATCATCCATGTCTTATATAGGATGAATCCTTCTTGACACCAGACAAATTGATTCTGACTCATGTCTTATATAGGATGTATCCTTCCTGACACCAGATGCTCTGATCATGTCTTATATAGGATTAATCCTTCCTAAAACCAGACGTTATGATCATTTCTTATATAGGATGAATCCTTCCTGAAACCAGACTAAATCCAATCAATCAAGATTTTTCAATCTTATCGATCTAGGCAATCAAGCTAATCAAAGAACTCGCACTTTCATCAAACAACAGTTGCAGAAATCAAATCAAATCTATTGGGATATCAATCTCACAAAAACTCCAAAGATCAATTATCTCAATTGATCTCTCGAGGGGGCATCATTATACCATGATTTAGCAATCAAGAGTTGGGGCATCCTATACCATCATCAAAATGAGAATATTCTTTGAATCAACATGTCATCGCACCTCACTTCAAAGAGGGGCAAAATGTATACACCTAAAAATGGTTTGAAGATAATTAATTGAATAAGCAATTATCTCAATTAATCTCCCTCCACAATTTAATTCAATTCATCAAACAATTTGATTAAATCCCCCCAATTCATCTACTTATTAATAAATCTAAGGATTTATTAAATAGGTTCATCTCAATAATCCTCCTTGATTAATTAATTCAAATTAATTACTCTTCTCCCTAAAAATCATTTCTTCCAACTCCTAATTAATTAAAACAAATCAAATAAATGAGTTGTTGAAACTAATTAGCCATTTTCCTATTAAATTAATTTCTAAATTCAAATTCTCCTAACATTTAACCACCTAACCCAACCATTCCTAAACTTAACCCATTTTACCTACCCTCATGTTACCTTTCATCTAACACCTTCTAGAACCTTTGTGACACTTGTCACTAAGTGTTCCCTTTAATCCAACCTCCTTTGCCAACCTCCTCCAATTTAACCATTGAATCCTGCCACATCACCCCTAGCCTTGGGAAATCCTACAAATAGACCCTATTTTGGAGAACAAATAGCCAATTCACATATATTCATTTTGGTCCTAATTCATGCTCAATTTTAGCTCATGCATTGTTACTATAGGCATCTAGCTTATATAGGCATCTAGCTTATAGTTTATCAGTTTTTAGCAATGTTATCATGCTCAATTTAGCTTAAATCTTAGCTTAATCATGCTAGGATAATCATGAATTCATATAGCTCAATCATGCTATTCTTTCTAGATCATGCATAATCATTCAAACCCTCCATCTAAGTGTAGTCAAGTCACTGGAATTTGCATACTAAGATCTGAGAGCAAAATCCACAGTCGCATTTACTAGGAGGCAATAAGTCCATTAGCTAATGGTTTTATCTTTCATTGTTTCAATTTGCTAACCATTGCTTGTAATGATTTATTGAGTGTTTTGTGTTACAGGAATAGGTATAACAGGTACACCACATAGGTACACGACACTATTAAATTTGCAAGGTTATAAGATTGATCTCGATTGTGACTATAGGAATTACACACTTGATTTCTTTCATGGGTATGTATCATTCCAAGTTGTTTGACAAGTGATGATCATCATATACTACCACTGCCATGCATATAACAAACTTTAATTTCTTTAAGTGATAGGCGTTGTGTAACAACATGGGAACTCTCACATACCCACCACTATCATTCTACATGACATCATCTGTGTTACTCTCCCTCTTTCTCTTCCTGCCTGTTGTTTCCTTCTGAAAAACATATTGTAGGTACTCTGACTCATCATGGTACTTTGTTGACACTATTTTCCACATTTGCTCTGCTCATTAAAAACACATTCGAGAAGAATATTGCTACAAGTTTCCTTGTTTGTCACGGTAATACACCCATGGTTCAATTTCAAACCCTATTCCTCCTATTCAATATACACACACAAATCCTTCAGTCAATTTTTCTAGGAGAGGATACATGATAAAAATCAAAGAGGAAGTTGTAGACAAGAAATAAATTCACTTACTTCTATAGAAGTCCAAACATAGTTGCAGTGGGGTATGGAGGGAGGGAGGGAGAGAAGAATAGAAAGAGGGATGTGGTATGGAGGAAGGGAGAAGGGGAGAGAGAGAGAGAGAGAGAGAGAGAGAGAGAGAGAGAGAGAGAGAGAGAGAGAGAGAGAGAGGCGCCTTGTATGCATTTGAGAGGGGGAGACAATACACTTACATGTGTATATACATGTTTAATATATTATATATATACATATATTAGATGTATATAAACATATTATATATACAATATCATATTATACACATATTATATGTATATACACATATTATATATAGCATATCATATTATACGATAGCGCATACACGATGTTTATAGGGAAATAAGAGTGTATGTGCTGCTTACACTATAAGTACCCGTATGCGTTGTTTAAACCATAAGTACCCCGTACGCGTTGTTTAAACCATAAGTACCTCATACGCGTTGTTTAAACCATAAGTACCCAATATGCGCTTTTGACTATTTAGGCTTGGAAATAGGCCTAGATGACAAAGCTATAGTTTGGAAGTTTGATTTCCCTCCATTTCTCTCATTTTTGACGTGTTTTATTTTATCAACTTGGTTTATCGACTTTGTCATCATCAGGTTTACACTTCATAAAGTGGGTATTTCTGAAATTGCCACCATATTTTCACCCATCTTCTGAGCTTTCTAACCATATAATTTTTTTTCAATTTGAACAACAATAACATATTATTATTGAATTTCTTGTATGAGTGTCTCCATAGTTCTCACAGACATAGGTGCACCATTTTTTGAATAAATTTTGATATACTTATCCAAATTTAAATTTTTTTATATATTATTTTAGTTCACTTGATTCTTTACAATTTTAAAAAAAAATTGTATTTTCGATTTGTTTAGTGCAACTTATGCTTCGTGCACGAATAGTTACCTAATTTTCAGGATGTGCTCGATTGGAAAAATCATAAAAGAACAAGTAGTCAACAAAAAATTACAAAAAAATACACATCTTCTAGTGCTCACTCTTAACTATCTTTCTGACAAAGGATTTGTCAAAATACTAAATCTAACTATGAATTTTTTGATGTGCACGTCAGACACTATGTTATGTTTTTTAGAAAAAATCAGGGTCAATTTTTCGTGAGCAAAGGATTTGACCCCCTTAATCTTATCCAATTTTGAAAAGGTTTAGTAGTTTGGAAACTAGATTCAGAGTACTACAATATTTGTTGTTTGATTAGCTTCATATCTTGAGTGGATGACTTTCAAATTTTGCCTCCAAGTTCAGGTTCACTTGATTTCAGAAAAAAAGTGTCCACTTATACCCCCCTTTTTTACCACCATCATTGTGCACTTACCCATTGGTTATGACTTGAGAAAAGCTTATTTGTCCACCTTCAAGGACATCATAGAAAAAGTCTTAGTGATAGAAAAAGTCTTAATTGAGCAAGGTATCATCAAAATATTCAAAGAAAACAAAGAGGACTTTATAGGAAAAGATAAGCCAAGATTTTGGAATATGAACAAGAACAAGGTCAATGATGGTGTTGTTGATGCAAATACAGTGTGACCCAAAATAATTTTTTCTAGATAAATCTCTACAAACAACCAAGTGAACACTCAAAAAACTTCGAAACCATGGAGGAAGTACACCCCATTGGGAGAACCACTTGAATTAGCTTTCAAAAAGCTAGTGGCAAACAAGATAATAACAATTCTCGATATGCCTCCATATGAGCCAAAAGTCAAACCAAATTGGTGGAATGACGATGAGTATTACAAATATCACAAAAGCAAGGGACATAAAACAATAAATTTTTAATCGCCTGAAGAAAATTATACAAGATCTTATTGATAGAGGTAACATTGATATTGAAGGCCCTTCATCCAATCAAGAACATGAGATGTTTAAGGAACCATTCCCTAAACATGACAAGGGAAAATCCAAAGCCATAGATGAGAAGACTAACTATAACAGAGAATCTTATAACTATGATTCCACTATTAATCACATTTTGATGGATAATTATGTCTCTACCATTATCATAAAGGACAAAATGTGTGAAAATTATGCCCAAAGACCCAAAGTTGTCTAAAAGGCATTGGACCTTCTTCTGAATCTACCTCTGAATGTAATGTCACAACTTATTGAGGTAAGGTCACTTTGCAAGGTGCTCCAGCTAAAACCACCATTTCCTCATCAACCAAACCTGAGTACGACCTGGTAGAACAGTTAGGGAGGGCGCCCATGCTTATCTCCATTCTTGAGCTTTTACGCATATCCCCTGCACATAAAGCCATTCTTGACAAAACTTTGAGAGACACTTCTGTCCCCACTGATCTGAACGTGGACTAGTTTCAAGCCATGGTGGGATGCCTTTCCATTCCACATTCCCTTACATTCACTGAAGCTAATGATGCCTCTGTAAGCCAACCACATAACGCACCTTTACACATTGAAGCCTTCGTACACAAACATTGAATAAAACAAGTCCCGATAGATGGAGGAGCTGGTCTCAATATATGTAATTTGAACACAATAATACAATTGGGATATTTTGATAAAGTTGTAAATGCTACAAAAAAAATTACCATCAAGGCATATGATGATGAAGCGCATTCATCCAAAGGCACAGTCACTTCACCTCTCAAAGTTGGGCTAGTTACGAAGGATATGGTTTGTCAAGTCCTAGACCTTGATCTCACATACAACATATTGCTAGGACGTCCATGGATTCATGAGATGGGAGCAGTCCCATCTACATACCATCAATGCATTAAGTTTTCTCACAATGGAGTTGAAGTAATAGTTAATGGTGATCTTATTCCATTTATATACTATAGTAACCTGAGGCCAAAAGTTGAAACAATAATTCCAATTAATAGGGAAGCTATCCCATCTTCTGCATACATTGACCCTAAATCATTAAAACCTTCAACATCAAAGCAAGGTGAGCTTAAAGGAAAATATTGTTGGAAATGTGCCTCTAATTCACTTTACAATTTCAAGTTGATTGGACTAGCCTACAACGATGAAGCAGTAGAGTGATACCTCTTCATTGTTGACTATCTTTTGATCGCTGTGACTTAGGCCAATGTCTTTCTCTCTATTAGGTATCAGAGTAGCTATTTATTTGTTATACTAATGACTGATGGTTTTGGTCTCAATTGGATGGTTTGTCATTGGGAATCAAAAGTGTAGATGGAGTGCTATACCGATGTCCCAATGAAGTCGCCTTGGGCGATTAGATCGATATCAGTTATCAGGTTAATATGCCGAAGGCTACGCTAAAGTCTCGATAATCCCATCTTGTTCTCTCACAGAGTGCTTCACTAATCAAGATAGTAATTTTGGGCTTGATCCGATGAGCCAATGAGACCACTTACTATTATCAGAGATTGGAGTAACCTCGCAGGAGTTGTGTCGATGTCCTGATAAGACCTCCTTATGTTGTCGGGCTATCAATGCATATTGACATAGCAAATCTGAGCTTGTTCCGATGTCCTGATGAGGTGCATGCTTTTGGTATCGGAGATCAGGATAGCCTTTCTATATTTGTTCCTACGGGTCGATGCATTTGACTCTTAGTCATCGGAGATCAGAGTAGCAGTCTACACGTCTAGCCAATGACCCGATGGTGTCACCTTCGGCAATCGGGTATCATCGGGTGATCGGCTTTACCATTTGAACACTATACTAAAGGCCGATGGAGTAGAGACTAACTATGGGAGCAAGGTCGAACTGAGACCCAAAAAGGTTAACTCTTAGACACTAAGGATGTGGTTGTCGATGTAGTTAAATGCAAACCAGTCTAACTCCTTGCTTCATGTGGGATAATTGTCTTTCCATCAATGCAGACCAACACAAGTAGATAGTTAGACTTCAAGCCGTTGGTGCAGTTTCTCAAATGAACCATCGACGAGTTTAGTAATTGAAGCCGAATGTAAACTAAATGGAAGGTTACGAAAATAGGAGAGCTACTGTGTGTTCTGTGAAGTGTTTCGACATGAATGTTTGATGTCAATATAGAACGAATGTATGACAAAGTGGAAAAACTCTGCAGATTAGACTTTATTATATTGTTTTAATATATTGTTAATAAAGTCAATTATTTGTTGGTGGTGGGTTTTTCTCCTGAAAGGGTTTTCCCATGTTAACTCTGTGTGTTATCTCACTATGTTATTTTTGTGTATGCTCTTGATTGTGCCATATTCTGTAAATGTAGAAAAGTTGTATACATTAGTCTGATCTCCCCTGCAAATTGACATTAGGGAAGTGAATTTCTGCATGTGCTTTCCTTACAAGTGGTAACAGAGCCTGGGCAAGTTGTGTTATCCTTGTTGGGTTGGGTTGGTTTTTTGTGTCAGTTCTATTTCAGTGGGAGTCTTGTAGAGTGTCTACTTGTTTTACAAATTGAAATGGCTAGTACTTCAGGGTGCATAGACATGTAGAAGTTTAATGGTTCCAATTTTGAACTTTGGAAACCCAAGATGGAAGACTTGTTGGTCAATAGAGATCTCTGGGGTGTTGTGACTGCAACTTCTAAGCCTTCAGGTATGAAGCAAGAAGATTGGGATTTAGCCGAGCAAAAGGCAAGGGGTCTAATCAGGCTATGTCTAGCTGATTCTGTTATGTTAAATGTCCATGAGGAGAAGACTACACATCTTCTATGGAATAAGTTAGGAGACATTTATCAGGGCAAATCCTTGGTGAATAAACTTTTCTTGAGGAAGAAATTGTACTCTCTGAAGATGGACGCAGGGATGCCATTGGCAGACCATTTGAATGCATTCAACATGGTTCTTGCACAATTAACTTATGTTGGTGTGTTCATCTAGGAAGAAGAAAATTGCATCCTGCTATTGTGTTCATTGCGTGACTCTTGGGAACACTTAGTGATGGCTATTGGTAGTACTATGACCCAGTTCAATATGGATATTGTGGTTAATACTCTTTTGTCCAAAGAAATGAGAAAGAAGTCTTCTAAGATGACAAAAGATGCACTCTCTATTCGAGGCAGACTGAAAGACAAAGAAAAGAAGAAAGGAAAGAAGTCCAAGTCTCAAGAGAGATTTAAATCTCCAGGCAAGAAGTCAAAGGTTAAGTGTTGGAACTGTGGGCAAAAAGGGCATATCCGAAAGGATTGCAAGAAGGAGAAGAAGAAGAAGAAATATTTGGACAATGAACCTTCTCAAAGTGATGCAAATGCATTTGTAGCAGCCCTAGTAGTACCTACCTCAGATGACACCTGGTTAGTAGATTCTAGCGCATCTTTTCACATGACATCCCACAAGGAGTGGTTCTCGAAGTATGAACCGTATGCTAGTGGAAAGGTATATTTAGCTAGTAAATGTACGTTGGATATTATAGGGAGAGATAGAATTAAAATTCAATTTCTAGATGGTAGAGTGAAGGGAATCAATAGAGTTCTTCATATACCAGGTCTGGCAAGAAACCTTCTCTCTGTAAGTAAACTTAATGATGTTGGAGTTCAAGTTACATTTGTGTCTGGTGGTTGCAAGATGACTAGGGGTTCCATTGTATTGGCAAAAGGTGATCACATTGGTACACTATATAAGTTAAATGCTGAACCTATATGTTGTAATGTAACTTTTGAAAAGTCTATTAAGACAACTGTAAGGATGCATAATGCTAATTCATTGGAAGCTAAACTTCCTATTGAAAAAAAAATGCTCTGGCATAATAGGTTAGGCCATATAGGTGAAAAAGGTCTAAAAGCCTTAAAAAATAAGAATCTAGTTGAAGGTCTTGATGATTGTAGTTTTGAGTTCAATTTTTGTGAACACTGCATCTATGGAAAACATAACCGTGTTCAATTTTATTCTAGCTCTCATAAATCTTTTGATATTCTAGACTATGTCCACTCTGATGTGTTTGGTCTAGTGGATGTACCTTCTCTATCTAATTCTAAGTACTATGTATCTTTTGTAGACAATTGTTTAAGAAGGGTATTTGTGTATTTTCTGAAAAGTAAATCAGAAGTGTTCAGTTGGTTTAAGGATTTTAAGAATCTTGTGGAAAATCAGACTGGGAGAAGGATTAAATTTTTAAGAACAAACAATGGTGGTGAATATTGTAGTGTAGATTTCGACAAGTACTATATTGATCATGGAATTAAAAGACATAAGACTTTACCTTACACTCCACAACAAAATGGAGTTGTTGAAAGGTTGAATTGGTCTCTAATGGAGAAAGAAAGGAGCATGTTGAGTGGAGCTAGGCTGGAACAAACATTCTGGGATGAAGTAGTTGCTACAACATGTTACTTGCTGAATCATTCTCCTACTTCAACATTGGTTGAAAAAACACCTATGGAAGCATAGTCTAGTAAGAAACCTTCTTTAAGGCACCTACGTGTTTTTGCTACGTAGGCATATGCTCACATGCTTGATGTGAATAGACCTAAGTTGGATAAAAAAGTGGTGAAATTTATTTTCATTGGCTATGGAGTTGGTGTGAAAGGATACAAACTTTGGAATCCAGTGACTGGTAAGGTTGTATACAGCAGAAGTGTGATTTTTCATGAGCTAAAGCCTATGTCACTAGATCACAAAATAGAAAAGAAAGGAGAAGTTGAGGTTGAAATTCCTCCAGCCAAAGAAGAATCTCCAGAGATACCTGAAGATGAGGAGAGTTCAAGCAGTTCAAGTAGTTCTGAAGAAGAACATGATAATGAGATTCTTGTTGAACCTCAAGAAGCCTCAACACCATAATTGAGAAGATCTACTCGAGAGAGGTGGAAACTTGATAGGTATACACCAGATAAGTACAGTCAGTCTATGTTAAATGTTAATTTTCTTATGCTTTACTTGCAGATACTAATGAGCCTAGGACTATAAAAGAAGCAATTGAAATGCCTGATTCAGATTCCTGGTTGGAAGCCATGAATGATGAAATGTCATCATTGGATAAAAATAGAACTTGGGATTTACTGCCATTACTTAAAGGCAGAAAGCCTGTAGGCTACAAGTGGGTATTCAAAAATAAGTATGGTCCAGATGGCAACATTGACAAGTACAAGGCAAGACTGGTTGCAAAGGGGTATTCACAAAAGGAAGGTATTGACTATGGGGAAATCTTCTCCTGTAGCTAAGCTAACATCTATCAGATTTCTCTTGTCACTTGCAGTAGCATATGATTGGGAGATTGAGCAGATGGATGTGAAGACAACATTTATTCATGGTGATCTTGAAGAAGAAATTTATATGTCCCACCCTGAGCACTTTGTGGAAAAAGGTAAAGAACATCTGGTATGCAAACTCAAGAAATATTTGTATGGTTTGAAACAGTCTCCCAGAATGTGTTATTAGAAGTATGATACATTTGTTTTTTCCTTGGGATTTGTGAGATCCAAAGTTGATCATTGTGTTTATTACAAAATTGATGGTGATAGGATTCTTATCATAGTTTTGTATGTAGATGACATGTTATTCATAGGAAACACAAAAGGTTTGATCTTAGATTTAAAATCTTAGCTTTCTATGAAATTTGAAATGAAGGACTTAGGACCAACAAATTACATTCTTGGAATGGAGATCAAAAGAGATAGATCTAAGAGGAAAATTTAGCTCAGCCAAAGAAAATATATAACCAATGTTCTTGGTAGGTTTCATATGTCTGACTGTAAACCATGGGTTGTTCTTATCTTGTAGGGAACTAAGTTGTCTATGCTAGACAATCCAAAATCTCTGAAAGAGATTGAAGACATGAAAAGTGTACCCTATGCAAGTGCTATAGGTAGCCTGATGTATGCTATGGTCTATACAAGACTAGACATTGCCCAACCAATGGGAGTACTTAGTAGATTTATGTCAAATCTAGGGAGACCACACTGGGATGTTGTAAAGAGAGTGTTTAGATATCTGAAGGTTACTTCAGATCTTGAATTTTGTTATCATGGTAACCAAAAGGATTCAAAGAGAACTCTCAGCATTTGTGGTTATACGAATTCTGATTGGGCAGGAGATATTGACAGTAGGAGATCCACCAATGGGTATGTTTTTGTCCTGAATGGTGGAGCAGTTAGTTGGATGAGCAAACGACAAGCTGTAGTTGCTTTGTCCACTATAGAGGTAGAATACATGGCAGTCACACATGCTTGCAAAGAAGAAGTCTGGCTTAGGCATTTGAGTTCAGATATTGGTTTTGATGTAGGGTAGGTTGAAATTTGGAGTAACAGTCCGAGTGCCATATGTTTGGAAAAGAATCCTACTTTCCATGCTTGGTCGAAGCATGTTGATGTTAAGTATTAATTCATATGTGACATGGTGGAAGATGGAAAAGTTTATCTTAATAAGGTAGACACTCTGGAAAATGTTGTAGATGCCTTGACAAAACCAGTGAGCACACACAAGTTCAGGTGGTGTTCAAATTCTATGGGTCTTCGTACCCATGTCTCTCTGTAATGTTTGAAATGGTTTTTTGGTCTAGTGAATTCCTTATCAAGTGGGAGTTTGTTGGAAATGTGCCTCTAATTCTATTGATAGTTTTGGGTTGATTAGACTATCCTACGACGATGAAGCAGCAGAGTGATACCTCTTGGTTGTTGACTATCTTTTGATTGGTGTGACTTAGGTGGATGTCTTTCTCTCTATCGGGTATCGAAGTAGCTATTTCTTTGTCATACTGATGATCGATGGTTTTGGTCTCAAGTAGATGGTTTGTCATCGGGTATTGGAAGTGCAGTTGGACTGCTATACCAATGTCCTAATGAAGTCACCTTAGGTGATCAGGTTGATATTGCCTATCGGGTTAATATGTCGAAGGCTATGCTGAAGTCCCAATAAGTCCATCTTGTTCTATCATAGAGTGCTTTTCTCATCAGGATTGTAATTTTGGGCTTGATCTGATGAGCTGATGAGACTACTTTCTGTTATCGGAGATCGGAGTAACCTCGCAGGAGTTGTGTCGATGTCCCGATAAGACCTCCTTATATTGTCAGGTTATCAATGCATATTGACATAGTAGTTCTGAGCTTGTTCCAATGTCCCAATGAGGTGTGCAGTTTTGGTATCGTAGATCGAGACAGCCTTTCTATATTTATTCCTACGGGCCGATGCATTTGAGTCTTAGTCATCGGAGATCGGGGTAGCAGTCTACATGTCTAGTCGATGACCTGATGGTGTTGCCTTCGATGATCGGGTATCATCAGGTGATCGGCTTTACCATTTGAATGCTATACCGAAGGGCGATGGAGCGGAGACCAACTACAAAAGTGAGGTCAAATCGAGACCCAAAAAGGTTAACTCTTAGACATTAAGGAAGCGGTTGCCGGTGTAGTTAAATGCAAACCAGTCCGACTCCTTGCTGCATGTGGGATAATTGTTTTTCCATGAATGCAGACCAAAATAGGGAGATGGTTAGACTTCAAGCCATTGGTGTAGTTGCTCAGATGAACCGTCGACCAGTTTGGTATTTGAAGCTGAATGTAAACCAAATGGAAGGTTACGAAAACAGGAGAGCTACTATGTGTTTTGTGAAGTGTTTTGACCTGAACGTTTGATGTTAATCTGGAATGACTATATGACAGAGTGGAAAAAGTCTACAGATTAGACTTTATTGTATTGTTTTAACATATTGTTAATAAAGTTGATTATTTGTTGGTGGTGGGTTTTTCTCCCGAAAGGGTTTGCCCATGTTAACTCTGTGTGTTATCTTTGTGTGTTGTTTTTGTGTATTTCTCTTGATTGTGCCATATTTTTTAAATGTAGAAAAGTTGTATACATTAGTCTGATCTCCCCTACAAATTGACATTAGGGAAGTGAATTTTCGTATGTTCTTTCCTTACAATTATCAGGAAAAAGGCATGGGTGAATATACTTTGAATCAAACCATGTTCTTACAGAAAGTTATGAGTTTGCCAAAATAATATGGATGACCACATCCTTCTAAATGGGTATCTATCATTACACTAAAATGGGATCCTACTATATTCCAAAAGTGGGGTGAAATGGAAGAAGAAGACTTATACAAAATGCTTTACAAGGAACCTGAAGATGGTACACAAGATCACATCAAGATGCCATGTGAAAAATATGGCAAAGGTTTCAAGATCCTACAAAATTTTGGGTATGATGGTAAAGCCCTCTTGGCTTAAGAAAAGAAGGTATCACTCAACCTTTGCAACTAGAATTGACATTTAAAAATCAGTGCTCGAAAGGGCTTGGTTTCATCTCTTCTAGGGTAAACACTCACAAATCAGAAGAAGCATTGCAAATCATGATGTCCAATGATAAACAAGAGAACTGTTATTCCATCAACTCTAATGAATGGGAATGGGGTTTGAACAAATATTCCAGTGACTATAAACTCACTGAGACATTCAGAGAACCAGGTGAACCCATAGAAGAAGAGGAATTTTATAAAAAAATCAAAGTTGGTCAAGAAACGACCCCTGAGGATCCCACATAGTCTTTGTCTCTAGGTTCTAGGTCGAAATCACAAAGAATGAGGACACCCATTCTGGAATGCTCTTCTAGTAATGACAATTTAGACTTGTTCATGCTTGAAACAAATGAGGAGAGTACCAATGATGAACTTGACAACTACCTTGACATACCTGAATATAACTGTATCTGCACCCTAACACCCGCTGACTTTGAAAACATTGAAGGTCTTCCCCTTGTTCACCACCAACGTATTGACTGGGACCATGAAGGACCTGTACAATTCGACACATTCCAAAATGATGAAGCCTTTATTGACTATCTAGGCATACGAGATGATCTTCCGCTTGGAGATAATAAGGTAGGATACTCTATAGAACTCAATGGCATGGCATACTTTGGTGAGGGTGTTGGGCCTTCCAATCGCAAAAACATAAAAATAAAAAAAAATCATGGGTTTTACGGTGAAAACCACATTGTGGTACTGTCTGACCCCAAAATAGTAAAAAGAAAGGACATATCTGAGGGTGAAAACCTCTCTGAGGCGCCCGAAGATGGAAGGTTCGACATTCTCCCAGCATCATATGTAGAAAAATCATCTATGTTAGTTGAGGAGACCATCAAAACAAACATTGGTGTAGAAGAAATTCCACATAACATATTCCTAGCACAATCTTTGACCAAGAAAGAAAGACCGAAGTTCATAAGTTTCTTCACAAAGTGACAAATCTATTTTGCATGGTCATATGCCGATATGCCAGGACTGGATCCTGATTTAGTAATGCATCATTTGATAGTTAAGTCAGGGGCAAAACCAGTAAAACAAAAATTAAGAAAGATGCATTCACAAGTGGCATTATTAGTCAAGACAGAGCTTGAAAAATTATTGGATGTCGGATTCATATGCCCAATTGATTGTCTTGAATGGATCTCCAACTTGGTACCAGTCAGTAAGCCAAATCGCAATATCAGAATATGTACAGATTTCAGAGACATTAATAAAGCTTGTCCAAAGGATGACTTTCCATTTCCAAACATTGACCTAATTGTAGATCTCACAGCACCTCATGCAATGTTATCTTTGATGGACGGATTCTCTGGCTACAATCAAATAAAAATTGCATCTAAGGATCAACACAAAATAACATTTACTTGTCCCTGGGGAACTTTTTTCTGGAATGTTATGCCCTTCAGGCTAAAGAATGCAGGCACTACATATCAATGAGTCATGACTACTATCTTTCATGATCTTACACACATAACTATAGACTATTATGTTGATGACCTCTTGGGAAAATCAATAGACAAAAATACACATTTGGACATCCTTTCAATCATTTTTGATCGGTTGGAAAAATACAAAGTAAGACTAAACCCCAAGAAATGTGTCTTTGGAGTAACCTCCGGGAAGCTTTTGGGATTCATTGTCTCGAAAAGAGGAATTGAAGCCGATCCAGCAAAAATCAAAATCCTAGAAATGCCACCACCAAGGAACATTAGTCAACTTTGATCTTTACAAGGAAGACTCCAGTCCATACGAAGATTCATATCACAACTCGCAAATAATTGTCATCCTTTTCAGCATTTGCTACACAAAAACATCAAATTCAAATGGGATGATAACTGTCAACAGGCTTTTCAGATACTCAAAGATTATCTTTTGAATCCACCAGTCTTGATGCCTCCAATTCTAGAACAACCCCTGTTACTCTACATATCAGCTACATCAACAGCACTGGGGGCACTCTTAGTGCAATAAGATGTTGAGGGCAAAGAAAAGGCAGTCTATTACATCAGTCATACCTTGGTTGGTTATGAGCTAAAATACACACCAATTGAGAATGCATGTCTTGATGTGGTTTTTGCTTTGCAGAAACTATGGCATTACATGCTAATGCATAGAACTAAGTTGGTCACAAGGATCGATCCATTAAAGTACCTTCTCAATAAGGTGACACTTATTGGCAGACTAGCCAAATGGGTGATGCTATTGAGTGCATTTGACATTCAATATGTGGACAGAAAAGCAATAAAAGGACAAGCTATCTCAGATCAGTTAGCAGATGCCCCAATGATTGATGATGCTCCTCTAACTTCAGAATTTCCAAATGAATCCATCTTGATGGTATCACACACATAGCCTTGGTGATTGTACTTTGATGGCTCATACATGCAGCATGGTGCAGGAGTTGGCATCCTTTTTATCACACCTTAAGGGGATTCCATTCCAAAATCATATCATTTGTCATTTCCTTGCACTAATAACATAGCAGAATATGAGACATTAACAACTGGATTACAGATTCAAGTTTAGTGGAAGATCCAAGAGCTTCATGTTTTTGGGGACTCTCAACTAGTAATTCATCAAATAATCAATGACTACCAAAAAAAAGATGAAAAATTAATGCCTTACAAGAAGATGGTAGATGACTTCAAGAATCATTTCATGAAGTTAACTTTTGAGCAGATACCAAGAGAGAAAAACTGAGCCACATATGTCATGGCTACTATTGCTTCACCAATCGATCTACCGCATAATGAAACCCACTATGAGTTCTTGGTGGATAACCTTTTGGTTCCCTCGTATGAGATCACTCCTACTAAGATGATATGTGTCGTTGGTCCTGATTCCCAGTTATATGGTTCCATTTTCACATACCTTCGGGACAACACCCTTCCTCTTGACTTATCCAACAACCAACATCATATTTCATTTGCCAATCTTCTTGATACATCATTTTAGCTGATATCCTATACCGTCGAGGTCTAGATGGCACTCTTCTTAGATGTTTAGAAAGGCATGAAGCTTAGATTGCGTTATGCGAAGTTTATGAAGGTATATGTGGTCCACTTTCTAATGGTCCTACCTTAACCAAGAACTCATCAGGGTTGGATATTACTAGCCCAACATGGAAAAAGATTCATATCAATTTTGTCAAGAAATGTAAACAATGTCAAATTCATGGAGACCTTATTCATGTGCCAGTACAAGAACTTCAACCGATTACGACTCCTTGGCCCTTTTGTCAATGGGGACTCAATCTCATAGGCAAGATTCACCCTCCTTCTTCCAATGGCCACAAATTCATTATCACTGCCACAGATTATTTCAAAAAATGGATTGAAGTCATACCTCTCACATAAGTCACAAGAAAATATATTGCTACATTCATTCTCAATTATATCATTTGTCGGTATGGTATTCCTCTTTCCATTATCACTGATAATGGACGTCCTTTCAAAAACCAAGATTTTCATGAACATTGTGATCGCTTCCATATTACTCATCATTTCTCCACTCCATATTAACCCCAAGGAAATGGTCAAGCTGAGGCATCTAATAAAACTATTTTGAAAAATCTCAAAAAGACAATCGATGACGCTAGCCAAAATTGGCATATCCAACTCAATCCCGCACTTTGGGCTTATCACACAAGTGTTTGCACACCTATAGGAGCCACACCATATTCACTTGTCTATGGCACTCAAGATATCTTTCCTATTGAGGTCGAGTTACCATATTTATGAGTCTCTTTGCACAACATTATCAATGATGAAGACTACAGGGTCTCTCGCTTACAAGAACTAGAACTATTGGATGAAAGAAGACAAAGTACACTTAATAATCTCAAGGATTATCAACAATGAATGAGTCACAATTACAATCACAAGGTGAAGCCTCACACATTTGAGGTGGGTGACTTAGTTCTCAAAGAAAATCCTAAGAATCAACAAGACATAGAGAAGAAGGGCAAGTTCAAACCAAATTGGCTTGGTCCTTACATCATCACAGCAACCTATGGATCCGGTGCATATCATCTCTCAACCATAGAGGGTGAACCTTTGGAAGATCCTATCAATAGCATGCACATTCGTAGGTTTTACACATAGCTCTTCAGAATATCCTAATTCACAAATTAAAAAAAAAATTAAAAAAACTTCAAAAAAATTTTTAAAAAAATATTGAAAATTTCAAAAAAGGTAAAGAAAAAGCATTTCGTCCAATGGTGAAAACCACTTTGGTGGCACCCTGGGAAAGTACCATGGTAAAAACTAGGTTACCGACACCATACATAGAGACATTTCTCCTCCCTCCTTTAGGATTCAATTTCATCCTTCACTTTGCACACACTCACAACCTCTCCATCCATAATAAACTTATCCATTCCCATCATGGCTTTTTATTGATCTACCTAAGATTGGTTAGCCATTCATAATAAACCTCCCTTTTTGACACTTTCCAACCATAATAAATTAGCTCCTATCTATGGCTAAGGCAAATCCTAAGTCTAGTGATGGGTGTGGAACTACGAGCATCACACGTTCTGAGGAGTATAGTTTCTTACAGTTTTCTTCAGTCTATCTGCACACAATCCGCAATAAAGTAGCACTTGCATCATAGATCCGCAATAAAGTTCCATCTTCTCTGCAATAAAGTATCATTTTCATGGATTCAGTCAGTTTCAAATGAGACACAACAGCAATGGGCTTCAACAAATCAAATCTTTCAACAGACTTAGACAACATATGGTTCAGTGCTATCTATCCTTTTGTGAAAATAAATATTGTGACCACAATCAAATCGACTTATACAAGTGACAAGAGACACTAAACTTGAGGAATATAGTGAATGTTGGTGTTGAGTCTTGGTTTTCTTTTGATTTTATCTTTCTGGTGACATGTCTTTTAGCTTTTCTAGGATGTCTCTGACTAGAGATTCTATCTCTAGGATGTCTTTGACTAGAAAGACAAGGATGGGGTATCGTCACCTATTTTTCTTTGTTGTCTGCGAATTGTCTCTTAGTAATGCTATGACTTGTCCAAGGATATGAGGACATTGAGAGTCTAGTATGAACTGGGGCATTCTTTGTTTGTGACTGTCTGATCTCCATGCAAACAGGTACAATGACTTTTTGGGTCGAACATATACCTTGATTTTCATAACCTGTTTTCCATAATAAAACTCAATGATGATAATAGCACAAGAAGCTCCTTCACTTCTATATCTTCTATCTTTCATCCCCCTTTCTTGATTGACCTCCATCATCCTTCCTGAGTCTATGTAGCCTTCTATCAAATGACTGAGTATAATGACACACCAAAAATATTTGCATTTCATGTAGTTTTCATTTGCATTACCACATATTAGCATTTCATACATGCATATAGATATCACCATTAAAGCACATCCTACACACAACACATGTTAGCACATTTTACATTCTCATCGTATACATGGTTATTTGCATTATCATATTCATCTGCATTTCATACATTCACATATGCATAACATATTAAAAACATAAAAGAACAAAAAAAAAATATTGCATTTCATCATGTACATATTTGCATCCATATTATAAACATCACATAAAAACATGCATCACATAGGTACACATGCATATAGCTTCTGCAAGGATGAATCATCTCATATATATATCTCAAAATAATAAGTGTCATGATACAATGATGTCCAAATACATACGGTTACAAAATCACCTGAAGGTGTCTACATCATCATACAAAAATGGTACAAAAAATGATATATGTTCAACCCAAAAAGTCTAAGCCCTAGAAGAACCCACCCCAAGATCATCTCTCCTACCCCCTTTATCTGGTGGTGGTAGAGGATCCATGACCCCACCACTAGATGCTTGTCTCCTATCTCTCCCTCCAGAGGCTGTCGTCATCCGTGATGGTCTCTGAAAGCTCCTAGCCCGCTGATCTGGTGCTACCACTCCATATTAAAACTCTCTCTAGTAGGCTATCTCCTCCCCTATCCATAGAACATAGGCATATTTGGATCATTTGTCCTCTATTGCCTACCTCCCTGCCCTTAGTGTTGTCTTTGCCTCCATGTAGTGTTGAATAGCCTAATCTCTCTCTCACTCGATGTCCCTTAGCTATCTCTTGAGCCTCACTGTATCCCTCTCCACATCATGGATATCATCTGCCTATCCCTAGCAGATCTCCCTCAAGGATAGTAGCTCATCCTCCTCCTCCTCCCCTATCCCACAACCAACCCTTGTGTCACCCTGTCTAGACATAGGAACCCACTGATAACTCCTACAAATAGTGCCGGTAGAACCAATCCTATACCTGTCATAGTATCCCAAGCCACATGTTCTACCCTCATCTCCAGTCCTGGATCCTAGAATACTCATCTCAGTCCATCTATATCTCCCTCTTGATCATAAGGAACTAAGTCCTCAATGACTAGTATTCACAGTATCCTATATACATCCTCCAAGGTGACTGTCATCTCACCCATTGGAAAATGAAAAGTCCATGTCTCTGAGTGCCATCTCTTAGCTAATACAGTCAGCAATCCCATGTTCGCCTAAAACTTAGACACATACATAATATATCACAAGCCCATAGCCTCAACTTCTGCTCTATCCTTGAATGTTAGCTCTGGCCATAAACTCTGAGTTGAAGGGAATCTCTCTCATGACTCCAGCATAGGTAGGTCCTTCTATAGTCAAGCAAGTCAACTATGTCAATCCTAGTGGCATTCCTTGTTCATCACAAAATGTTGCTCTTTTGTCCTAGTGGTACTCCCTGTTCATCACAAAGTGATGCTTTCTATCCTAGTAGTACTCCCTATTCATCACAAAGTGCTTCTTTTTATCCTAGTGCTTATATCTATCATATGGCACTATATCCTAGTAGTACTCCCTGTTCATCACAAAGTGCTGCTTTTTATCCTAGTGCTTATATCTATCATATGGCACTATATCCTAGTGGTACTCCCTATTCATCACAAAGTGTTGCTTTGATCCTATCTTTAAGGCACCTACTTGATCGTATCCTCTTGAGTAGCTTATCGAAATGACAACGTATGTTCTATCACAGAATTGTCAATTTTAGCCTAATCTAATTGGCAACATATGTTCTATCCCAGAATTGTCAATTTCTTTGGCACTCCCTATTCATCACAAAGTGCCTCGCTCTATCCTATTAGTATTCCCTATTCATCGCAAAGTGTTTCTTTGATCCTATCCTAGGGCCTCTGCTTGAGTGTATCCTCTTGAGTAGTTTTCCTAATTGGCAACGTCTTTTCTATCACAGAATTGTCAATCCTAGCCCTATCTGCTATCCTAGTCTTCCCTAGAGGACCTGCTTGAGTGTATTTTCTCAGTAGCTTATCCAATCAATATCGTATGTTTATTAGAGAACTATTGATTTGACCTTGAAGACAAACATGCATTCATGACACAAACGTGCTTACATACTTCATAAACACACCTGCTCTGCATAGACGCACCTAAATCACACAAACATGCCTCTGTTCTGCACACATGTACCTTTCCTACACAAATGTGCTTGCATAATGTAGACGCGCTTGCATTTGGCATAGACACTATTGCAATCATAGACACGCCTGGCACAAATGCATACACGCCTAGCCTACCCAGACATGCCTGGCACCAACGCAAACGGGTCTTCCTGTCTTTTGCCCCACTTGACAATTTCTAAGACATACCTAATGTGCATTTATTACACTACTTAACATGCATTTATGATAACAATTAATGCACCAAGGTACAAGGAGGTTTTGTGGTACTCACCAACCCTCCTGAATCTTTTGGCCTCTGATATCGGTGAACGCGATCGAATCTATGCACCAATGCCATTGCTGCTGAATGCTGACTGCTCTCTGCTCTCTGCACTTTGATCTCTTCGATGTGTGTGGATGACAATGAGGATGTTTTCCCTCATACTCTATCTTATAGACTACCCTATTCCTAGTCCCTTGTGTTAGTCTTCTTTATCTCATGACTCTGTCACTTTATCCTATATGGTCAGTCCTTTCTAGCATTTATTTCTTATCGAGAGATTGTCTATGATCTTTTCAGACATTTTCATCCAATCTCTCGAGGGGGCATATCATTCCCATCTTGGGGAAAATTTGTATCATTTCATATTATCTTCTTTGAAACAATGTGACAAGCTACATTGTCTCAAATAGGGGCAAAATGTAGACACCTAAAATTGTCATATCTAATTAAATAAATACTTTATTTATTTAATTATTTAAGCCTAATTCTTCTATTAATTAAATAAATCTTTATTTATTTAATTAATTCATTAATCCTCTTCTAAGCCTTTTCTCATTTAAATAAATACTTTTATTTATTTAAATTGTCCTTTTCGTAAATTAAATAAATACTTTTATTTATTTAATTGATCATTTTGCTAATCAATCGAACCCCCTAACTACGTTTTCGAACTTTCATATGTGATCAAGCCTACTTGCAACCACATTTCCATTCTTTGTTGATCTCCTATGCACACATAAAATCTGAGAGAAAATATATCAAGCAAGATCAATGGAGATAGGAAGAATGGAGATTCAAACCCTATTAGACATGTGATGGTATAATCTTTGTGATTTTGTTGATTTGCATTGTCTTAGGTAATCTTCATATGTTATGGTGGATCTTTGTTGTTGTTAGGTTAGGGTTTTGTGGTTAAATTCATTTTAGTCTTTCAATATTGTTGTTTCTATTTTTACCATAAATAGGTACAATGGTGTCTTACATTGTCTAATTTTGGTTATTTCCATGTTTCCTTTATATAGTCTTATTCCGACTATAACTATTGAATTTGTGTTGATCTCCATAAGCTTGTTTCTTGGATTACAAACACATATTTAGGTTCAAAGCTTAAGTAAAAATAAACTTTGTGCAATTATTCATTTAATCATTTGTACTGCAATTATGGATAACCATGATAAATGATTTGCATTAACCAAAAAGCTACAAATCCATACAACATTGTATACTATTAAAACTATCAAATATATCCAATACAGACAAATAGGCTTGCCAAAAGCCATGTGGACATATAATTTCACATATTCATAAAACAAAACATATGTTCAGAATTTCTATAAAGGCATACAACATGATATCCAATAAAGTCAAATAGAGGCTTGCCAAAAGCCATATGGACTTAGAATGTCACATATTCGTAATACAAAACATATGTTCAAAATTGCCATTTAGGCATATAGCATGGTATCCAATAAAGTCAAATAGGAGCTTGCCAAAATCCATATGGACATAGAATGTCACATATTCATAATACAAAATATATGCTCAAAATTGCCATATAGGCATACAACATAAGACCCTATTCTATTCATTTCCCTCTAGGGGAAGGAAACAAATCATGAGATATCTTTGCCTGTCGAGGGGATGGATATTTATATGATGTAGGTGTCTTTCGAGTACGTCCACTCGACCTCCTCTCCATACTTTTTTGTAACTCCACCTGATACAATGAAAAGAATTATGTTAGCATATACAAAAATTGAATTTTAGAATTACATATAATAGAATAGTCACTTACCTCATACAAATAATGATGATGTTCATCCACAATAGGTGCACGTTCATGATCTGGAGTGACAAGCCCCTCCTATAAGCATCACAATATAAATTAAACTAAATACAAGTTTCATTAAAATTTTCAATAACATATTATTAAGATAACAAATGTAATAGTAAATTTACTAAATTTACAAATATGTCTCATACTTTTGTCAAAGCAGTTGAACTTGCTACTGCTGCAACAACACCATGCTCTGTTGATGCACAGACAGCAGGAGTCTTTGATGTCAACATCTGAAAATTAAACAAAGTATATTGATTAATCACCAAAACTATCTATATTATTTAATAACAACATTAAAGATAAATTGCTTACCTGGGTGAAAGATTGTCGATGAAATACGTTGTGAGGTGTTGATGTTGAAGCTCTAGCACCAAACTATTTGACATCCAAAATGAGTAATTAGAAAATAATTCACATAAGGTTAAACTATCTGTAGTCACATAAATCTGTCCACTTAATTAAATGAATACTTAGTATTTATTTGATTATTTAACCATCAATTAATAATTAATTAAATTAATATTTAATTAATTCATCCTAACCCTCTTCTCCTATTAATTAAATAAATTATTCAATTTATTTGATTTAATTCACTTAACCAAATTCAAACCATTAATTAAATAAATAAATCATATTTATTTAATTAAATATTCTCTCACATTTAAATAAATTAATATTTATTTAAATCCCCCAAAATCCCACCTCTCACATTTAAATAAATTAACATTTATTTAAATCACCTTTATCCTCCACCCACTTGCATTTTCCTACAAATGCAAGTTGCACAACTATTTTAAATAAATTATTTATTTAAAATCCTATTTATCCTCACCCACTTGAAACCTTTAATGGTTTCCCTTAAAGTCTTCAAACTTGATGGCTTTAAAGTCTTCAAACTTGATGGCTTTAAAGTCTTCAAACTTGATGGCTTCCTTCTATAGTCTTCTTAAGCCTTTAATGGTTTCCCTTAAAGTCTTCAAACTTGATGGCTTTAAAGTCTTCAAACTTGATGGCTTCCTTCTATAGTCTTCTTAAGCCTTTAATGGTTTCCCTTAAAGTCTTCAAACTTGATGGCTTTAAAGTCTTCAAACTTAATGGCTTCCCTTAAAGTCTTCTTAAGACTTTAATGGTTTTCCTTAAAGTCTTCAAGCCTTTAATGGTTTCCCTCAAAGTCTTCAAGAATTTTAATGCTTTATCTTCCTTTTTCTCATTTAAATAAATTAATATTTATTTGAATATTTATCCAAATGCAAATTACACCATTTAATTTAAATAAATGATTTTATTTTAATTGAAAATACCAAAATTCCTCCCACTTGCATTTTCCTACAAAATCCACTTGCATGCCTAAACCCCTTCTAGATTCTTCTAAACCCCTCCTAATTAACCTAATCCATCCCCTAAATATTGTCACATTCCTAAGAAAATTGGAGTCACTTCTCAAAGACTCCAAAGTCTTTGAAAAGCAATTAATGCTTTGTGTGTTCAACAAATTAACCTCTAAAGTCTTCCAAACCACTTATGGCTCTTACATGACCATTAATGGTTAATTCCACTTGCACCCATGGTTAAGGACTTTGACCCCTAACTTAACCCTCAAACCCATGTGTCTCTTCAAAGCATTTATTTCTTTGACTAGGGTAACCATCATGTCCCCTCGAGCATTTAATTCTCCTTATCTCTCCTCTCAAGCCTCCTCATGGTGACACTTGTCAACATGGGATTGGGTTGAAAGTCTCACATGGATTGAATATCTTTCAATCCTAACCCTTGTTAAGATTATTCAATCTCAACCCTTCATTTCCCCATTTCTTCTATAAATAGAACCCTTCTCCTCAAGCAAAAGAAGCATTAGAGTATTGTTGTTATACTAGTATTAGCATAGAGCTTTTTCATAGCATCATTGTCTACACTTGCATAGCATTTGCTTATCATATTCAACCATCTTGAATCTCCATATGGCATCCATGGATAGTGCTAAAAGCTGAGAGCTACACTCATTTAGGACTTGGAGAGGAGAGGAACAAGGGAGGAGCAACTATGAGCATCTTGATTAGCTATTTTATTCTATGTTTATATGCTTTATATTTCATGCTTAATATCTCTCTTGATATGCCTGTTTAGGATAATCTTTTGTTGCTAACACTAACGTTTGTTTCTTGTGCTCTTGTGTGTGTTGCCATCAAATAGATTTTCTAATCCTTTTTGCAGAGCATCATTTGGTGAACCTGACGTGAATCCAAACACCAAAAAGATCAACTTTTTTTTTTAACCAATAACATGTTTGAATGTTGAAAATGTCACACAGGTTGTGCTTTTGACACTATTTTGGTGCGTTTGACATTGTTTTGGTGCTATTCACGTTGTTTCAGCGCTTTTGCCTTCTCTGTCTTTCCCTTTCTTTTAGTGCGTTTGTGTTAAATAGTGCCTCTGTTCAAATGCAGACTAGCGCTATTGTAACAGAACATTGTACAAATCACCTTGTAACCAAAAAAAAAAAAACCAAAAAAAAAATTAGGCTTGTAGAAGCCCACCAAATAGGCGGATTTTACTAACTATTTTTCTCTTTTGTGCAGATTTAAATTAGATTAAAAAGTAGATTTATATTTTTGACTAACTTGTTTTTGAAGTTGGTTTTAAAAATGAATTCACTTTTTATTTTGGTTTAAAATTAACTTCACATTTCAAATTTGGGCTTTTAAAAAAGAATCACACATTTGTTTGGGGCTCTTAAAAAGAATTTCATTGTTCCAAGGTAAAAAGAACCACAAACTTATACAAAACAACTTTATTTCTTGCAAGTTAGGAAACAAACTTCGTTTTGGTGCTTAAAATCAACAAAACAAAATTTATTTTCTTGCATCAACTTAAAAGAAATTTACAATCAACACTTTGTTTTGGGCGATCTAAAAAGAACAAGCCATTTTTCCTTCAAGCTCAAAAACAATTTTACTTCAAGCAAGACGTGTTTTCAATTCAGTTGACTAGGATTTCAAAGTTCCTAGTTTACAAAATATTTTGCCTTTGAAGTTAAAAAGAACACCATGATTGTTGGAGCAACATCTCCAAATAGTTAGATCACATTGCAATGACAGATTAAAAAGAACAAGTGTTTTTCGTGCTTGGCACACTTGTGCAAAGAGTTGGTCAAGTGGTCCTACTTCTAACACACACTATCCTCTCCCTTGGCTTTCGTGGTCCTAGGTGCAACAGAAAAGTGTTAGTAACACTCAAATTTTATCTTTTTAAAAGAGGCCTGCCATGGGATCGATACTCTTGGGAATGACCTCGAGCGGTAAATCCTTCAAGCCGTTATAGAAATCAGGTGTGAGCGAAAGTTGTAGCCTTGGGTATAGCTGTTCCTACAATGTAACTGGCCGAAAGGACAAATGGGCCCCACCACTGGTTACAAGGTTCTTAAGTGAGTCACTACAGAATGAACTTATGTCCAAAAACGTTGAACATGACTAAACACCTTTAAGTAGTAGCCCACCTGTTCTATTGATTGAGGATATTTGCGATATAATTTAGTGCAAGAGCATAGATGATTTTGCTCCAAGATACTCACCATACTTATTTCCTTGAGTAGAAACATAGCTTTTTGAAAAGTCACTTGTGGCTTGATAAAAGTGGTGACTCCCCCATCATAGGGATCATCTATTTGTTATGCTCATGCAAGACTTAGTATATCACATCCTTACCTGCCACAGTGGGATTCATAAGGTATGTAGCACCAAAGTCAAAGAAATATCAAGATGTGGGCTAAATTTATCACAACTGGCCATTTGACCTTAGGGATAAAAAGTGTTTGAAGTGTGTTTGTTTTAGTCAAGACCAAGTGCAAATTGAGCCAACTTCAGGCTTTGGAAATACACCTTAAAATACATCTAAAGGAAGGGTCATATACAAGTCCAAGGATTGGGTTGATCTAGACCCATACTCATTTGTGCTTTTGGGGCAACATTCTTGTGTTTGTGTGCTTGCTTTGTTTTCTTGTCAAAGAAAAATCAGAAAATCACTCCCAAAAACAAAGTATTCATCCAACCAAACATTTTTCAAAACAACCAAACACATCAAAAAAAAAGTACAAACAACAAAAGAGTCAAAATTTTATGACCATTCTTCACATCTTATGAAAGAAGAAGCGTCATCAGAATATCAACTTGAAAAGAAGGCCATTAAACTCAAAGGCTTTGATCAAAAGGAGGAAATTCTTCTATATCAATAGACAAATCTTTGTCTCCCATAGAGTTTTCTTGCATCACATGCGTCTCTACCTTCAAGGCAAAACAAACGAATTTGATTCAGAATCATTGAACCATAGAGCTTTTATGCAATATAGAGCTCTGAGTTACCACAAAAACCAAGGAGGTAAGATTAATCCCAACTTTTTCCCAAACGTCTGTATCACATACAACATAGCTCGAGAAATACCACCAACACCCGAAAGGGAAGAGGTAGAGTTTGTCCCATTTGTGACACAAAGCTTTTATTGAAGTTAAAAACATTTTCATCCATTATCTTACTCATACATCATCACTTCATCATCAATCCGTTCCAACTCTCAAAACATTAAGAGGTTCTTGCTCCAAGTTCTCTTTTTAGATATTGCTTGAATCAAATGCATCACATCACTTTTTAGATTGTTTCTACATCTAGGATAAGCTCATCCTAAGAGACACATCTACGCAGGTTAAAACTAGTTCATGAGTGAATCCTCTCATTACTAGGTAGTTAAATCTATAACACATTTCAGATTTCTCTACACCTTATCACATCAAAACTTATCAAAACAAGCAAGCAATTCAAAGAAGGAAATTTGGTTACATCTACCTTAAAAGTGCTAGAGATCCACATGCAACACAATTCACCAACCATCAATCTCTCATTTCATCAAAAACTCATCATCATTTTCACACAGCTTCAACAAAAGCTTGTAAACAAAATGGCCCAAACCCGATCACCATAAAGGCAACGAGAAATAGAAATGGAAGAAGAAGAAGAGGAAAATCTCAATGAATTTCAAGAAGCACTTGGAGGAAATGCAAATGACAAAAACCCAAGTACTCCCACTCCTGCAACAATAGAAAGGGCCCAGCATAACCCTCTCTTTAACAAACTTTTTGACGAAATACTTAGGAGCAATGCGGATGCGCACTTTTTAAAGCTCGCTCAAGAAGGAGAAAAACTCCCCTCTGACTTTGATCTTGCCCACTTAAGAAAAGCATCAGAAAGACAAAGTCACCATGAAGAGGAAAGAGGTAGAGATCCCATCTGATATAACATTCCTCGAGGTAACCCACCACCTCCTCCTCCAACTGAAATGGAGATGTTGCGGCAACAAGTCGAGAATCTCACCCAACAACTTCATAGTGGTGTCAAGACTAACCAATTCTCACTCAATGACATCTATCCCTATCCTTTTGATAGGAATATTTATATGCCACCCTTTCCATGAGGACTCGAAACACCCAAATTTGAAAAATATAGAGGAAAGGGAGATCCCAGTGATCATGTCAGAGAATTTCATTCCGCTTGCCTCGAAGTGGCATATGAAGACACCTACCTAATGTGCCTTTTTCCCCAAATCTTGGGAGGAACAACCACATCATGGTTTTCCCGACTACCAGGTGGCATTAGAACATTTGAGGAACTCATCCAGAAGTTCCTATCTCATTACTCTCATAACATTGAACGCGACATCACCATGGCTGATCTGTGCAATACCAAACAAAAACTAGGTGAACCATTCTTAGTATTTCTGCAACGATGGCATCAAATGTCTAGCAGACGTTCTCTTCAGTTACCTGAATGAGAACTAGTGGAAATATTCATTTCCAACTTAAACGAAGAAATGGAATTTCACCTAGATGTCAAAGACACAGACTCTTTTAATGATATGATCACCAAGGATTTAAAATGTGAAAGGGCACTCATTAAGAAAGGACTCATCAAAATCTATAATGAACCAAAGGATGGTCCTCACCCACGCTTCAATAGTGATAAACCAAGCTTTTGGAATAAAAACAAGAATATCATCAACGATGGAGTTGTGGATGCCTGGACTATCCAAAATGCACAACCTGTGGTTTGATTTGCAGGACAGAATCCTCTACCTCAAAACAAGACAAATATTCCTTCAAATCAAAGTCGCATTACATCTCATGATGAACCAAGACCTCATCAGCAAAAACAAAAATGAACATACACTCCCTTAGGGGAACCCATTGAAATAGTACTGCGACAACTCATTTCTCAAAATTTGGTCACTCTACCTAAACTATCAAACTATGAGCCTCAGGTCAAACCAGCATGGTGGAGAGATACTGAACACTGTGAATTCCACCAAGGAAGAGGACACAAGACAAGTAATTGTCACCAATTAAAAGATCTTATTCAAGATCTTATTGACCGAGGAGAAATTGAAATTGAAGGACATGACCCAAAAACAACAAATAATGATCATCTGATGTTCAAAAATCCACTTCCTTCACAAGATCAAAGGGGTCCTTCCACTTCCAGGTGAGGCATTGATACCACTGATTATACACAGGCTACGTATAATTACACTATAAATCACCTGTATGATGCCAATGAACAAGTTGCAACAATAACCTTCAAAAATCCCAACTCAAATTGCAATGTTGTTACACGTCGCGGCAAAGTTACCATAAAGGCAGATCCACAAGGCACCACCTCCATACCAAAGTAGTACAATCTTGTGGAATAATTAGACAAAATGCTTGTGCTTATATCCATTTTAGAGCTTTTGCGCCTATCACCCTCTCATAAAACTATCTTGGATTAAGCACTCCAAGAGGTGTCAGTCCTTGCAAATCTAAATACAGACCAATTTCAAGCCATGGTTGGAAGTCTAAAGTCATCACCTTGTCTCACTTTTTTTGAAAGTGACAACTCTTCCTTCCAGCAACCTCATAACGCCTCACTCCACATCGAAGGATTTATTAACCAGCATAGGATCAAGCGAGTCTTGATCGATAATGGAGCAGGCCTAAATATTTGTATACTACAGTTGGTCACAGCATTGGGATATGCAGTAGAATCAGTGGATCCTCACAAGAAGATCACAATCAAAGCCTATGACAATGCAGAGTGTTCATCCAAAGGAGTTGTGGTACTCCCAATCCGAATGGGCCCTGTGGTAAAGCACATCATCTGTCAGGTTCTGGACCTTCCTCTACCATATAATCTATTATTAGGAAGACCTTGGATACATGCCATGCAAGTCGTTCCATCTACCTACCATCAATGTATCAAGTTCCCACACAACGGTGTAGAGATCACAATCCTGGGCGATGCAAATCCCTTTGTGTATTGCCATAATATCAGCCATCAACCAGAGATTACTGTTCCTAATAATAAAGAAGCCATTTCCTCCACATCATATATAAGTCCAGCCTCTCTTGCCAGTTCAAACACCACTATACCAAAGCAAGAAAAGCTTAAGATGAAACTAGCAGAGGAAGGTCCTGGGGAATACAACCTGAGTCAACTCTTTTGTGTGGGACAAATGCCCTCTTCTCCTAGAACACATGGTAAACCATAATAGTTACTCCAGCAACCACTAATCACACCAGCATGTGCTTTGACACCTTTCATCCTTGGAAAGAGTCAAGAAGAAGAAACCCAAGATAAGGACTTGGCGGACTAGATCTATAAAGATCCCATCACCACTGATCTACCACAAGTTAAACTTCCTATGGATCAGTATGGCAAAGGTCTCCTCATTATGCAAAGAATGGGGTATGATGGTCAGAGTGCTTTGGGATATTGCAAGCAAGGACAACATGAACCTCTGCTGCCGGAATTAAAGCCCAAAGGTAACACAGGCCTAGGCTTTGAAAAAGAGATCTTTCCTAAGCTCAAATTTAAAGGAAAACCCAACAAACCATTTTGTCTACCTACTACAAAAAGGACACCTTTCATAATCAAAGCAGCATCAAGCACCATCCCAACTACCCCACCGAAGCTCAAAATCCCAACACCACCGTCTACAATACCAATCATCCCACCAAACAAACTCGTAATCCCATCAACAGCACCATTAGTAGCAGCAACTGTATCAGAACCCGTAGTAGCATCTATAGCACCAACAGTTCCAGCAGAAGCAACTGAGTCAATATTACTGATACTCCCTGTACCAGATTCCTTGATCCCCATCAATCTTCCTGCAACACCAATCACTACAAAGGTACATCAACCAATCACACCTATAGTATTTAACTCAAAAGACATCCCAGTATGGTATAGTAATCGGATGCTGGAAAGTGACTCAGAGACCGACTCACATGAGTGGGAATTTGATTCTGTACAGCTTAACACTTTAGATGAGGAAGATGCACCACTACCTCCACCACGCAAAGACATCCCTGTTTACGGAGAAGCATAGATAAAGACCACTTGGGTTCCTGAACTGGAAACATCTTCCATAGACCCTACATCTCATCCTACGCCTGATTCTGACAAGGAGACTACCATTAACAACCTTCACCATAACGTCTTAACCCTCACTGATACATCTAGCGCACTTAACCTAATCGATGAAGTAATGCCGATTATCCACCCTGAACTCATCGAATGGAACCAACCAAATCCCCCATGTCTTGACCTCTTCCAAAACAATGAGGCCATCATTGACCTTTTGGAATTAAGGGATAACCTACCAAGCGGGGATCACAAAGCTAGATTCACCATCGAACTTAATAGCGCAACATACTTTGGGGTGGATGCCAAACCTTTCAACTGCAAAAATATAACAATAAAACATGGATCTTCCAGTGAAAACCACACTGTGGCACTGTTTGATCCAACAAAACTAAAAAGAAAGAGCGTATCCAATGGTGAAAACCTCTCTGAGGCACCTGAGGATGAAGGGTTTGACATTCTCCCTGCTAGTACACAATAGGAACGATCAACGATTCTCATCAAGGAAACCAAAGAATACAATGTGGGGACTCTTGAAAATCCTCATCTCATACATCTGGCATCTCTTCTCACTCCAGAGGAATAGCCTAAATTTATAGAGTTCTTTCAACAGTGTCAGATCAACTTTGCATGGTCATATGCAAACATGCCTGGGCTTGATCCTAATTTAGTCATGCATCACCTCACCATAGCAAAAGGAGCCAAACCTGTCAAGCAGAAGCTTCACAAGATGCATCCTCAGATTGCAGTGCTAGTCAAAATAGAACTCAAGAAACTCCTAGATGTTGGTTTCATTAGACCAATTGATTATGCAGATTGGATCTCCAACATTGTGCCTATCGGCAAACCAAAAGGGGGCATCCGCATTTGTACTAACTTCAGAGATCTGAATAAGGCATGTCCTAAGGATGACTTCCCCCTACCAAATATCGACATCATAGTGGATCTGATAGTAGGACATGCCATGCTTTCACTCATGGATGGCTTTTCAGGATACAATCAAATAAAAATCACACCAGAGGACCAACATAAGACAGCCTTCACATGTCCATGGGGCACATATTGCTGGAATGTAATGCCTTTCGGTCTTAAGAATGCAGGAGCCACCTATCAAAGAGCAATGACCACCATCTTCCATGAGATGATGCATACTATGATGGAAGATTATGTTGATGACTTACTAGCAAAATCACTCACCAGAGAAGGGCATCTCCCCATCTTAGATAAAATCTTTGATAGACTGGAACAATACCATGTTTGACTCAACCCAAAGAAATGTGTCTTTGGAGTAACCTCCGAGAAGCTTCTAGGATACATTGTCTCAAGCAAAGGTATTGAGGTCGACCCAGCAAAGGTAAAAACAATCATGGACATGCCACCTCCAAAGAATATCAGTCAGCTAAGGACATTACAAGGACAACTTCAATCCATCCGAAGATTCATTGCACAATTGGCTGATAAGTGTCACCCATTCACACACCTGCTACACAAGAACATCCGCTTTCAGTGGGATGCCCGATGCCAGCAAGCATTTCAGAAACTTAAAGACTATCTCATGAAACCACCATTGCTGATCCCACCAGATCCAAGTAGATCATTGTTACTCTATATCTCAGCAACAAGTACAACATTGGGTGTACTACTGGCACAACATAATGTAGAAGGAAAAGAGTGTGTTGTTTACTACATCTCTCACACACTGGTGGGTTATGAACTCAATTATACACCTATTGAGCGAGCTTTCCTAGCAATAATCTTAGCAGCCACTAAACTGAGGCACTATCTGTTAACACACAAAGTACAACTCATTGCAAAGATTGATCCACTCAAGTATTTACTCAGCAAAACAGCATTGATAGGTCGCTTGGCCAAATGGGTGATTATTCTAAGTGAATTTGACATCGAGTATGTCGATCGTAAAGCTATCAAAGGGCAGGTTATTGCAGATCAGTTGGCCGATGCGCCACTCATAGGCAATCATCCTCTCATTTCCAATTTTCCAGATGAAGAGATATTCATGATCACAACAGCACAACCATGGAAACTATATTTTGATGGTTCATACACTAGGCACGGCTCGAGGGCAGGCATTCTGTTTATCACACCTCAAGGTGATAGCATCCCAAAGTCTTACAGGCTCACATTTCCATGCACCAACAATATAGCAGAGTATGAGGCCTTGATCACAGGACTCAGGCTAGCCGTACAATGGAAATTACAAGAACTACAAGTATATGGTGATTCCCAACTAGTCATTCGACAAGCAACAGATGAATATCAGACCAAGGATGATAAACTCAAGCCATACAAGCAAATGGTGGACACTCTAAAGACATCATTTACTACTATCACTTTTGAGTAGATACCAAGAGATCAAAATTGAGCTGCTGACGCTATGGCTACTATCGCATCTCTCCTAGATCTTCCACAGAATTCAACACGCTACCAGTTCTTGGTAGAACAGCTTTGGATCCCCACTTATGATATCCCCGAATCCGAAATGATGTGTCGCATTGTCGGTTCCAAATCCCCATGGTATGGTGAGTTCTACACCTATCTCCGCGATCACACCCTTCCTCCCAACAAATCAAATAACCAACAAAAAACCTTCATTCGCCAAACTACTCGATATACCATTATTGCTGAAACCCTATACCGTCGTAGTCTTGATGGTACTCTCCTTCGATGTCTGGAACAAGGTGAGATAACAAAGGCTTTGGAAGAAGTCCATGAAGGAATTTGCGGGACTCACTCAAGTGGTCTGTCACTAGCCAAGAAACTCATGTGAGCTGGATATTATTGGCCATCTATGGAAAAGGATTCCTACTACTTTTTCAGAAAATGCAAGAAATGTCAGGTCCATGGCGACCTGATACATGCACCAGCCCAGGAACTGCAACCAATCACAACACCATGGCCTTTTTGTCAATGGGGCCTTGACCTTGTGGGTAAGATCCATCCATCTTCATCCAATGGCCATAAATTCATTATTACCACCACCGAATATTTCACAAAGTGGATCGAAGCTATTCCACTTACCCAAGTCACCGGCAAGCAGATCACCTCATTCATCCTCAACTACATCATCTGCCGGTATGGTGTACCCATGTCCATCATCACAGATAATGGTCTTCCTTTCAAAAATCAGGATGTTCATGAACTTTGTGAGAAATTTCACATCCAACACCGCTTTTCCACCCCCTATTACCCACAAGGCAATGGTCAGGCCGAAGCATCAAATAAGAACATATTAAGAATCCTCAAGAAGACAGTCAATGATGCTGGTCGTGATTGGCATGTTCAACTAAATCCAGTGCTATGGGCATATCGAACTAGCATTCAAACCCCTACAGGTGCAACTCCTTATTCATTGGTCTATGGTGCAGAAGCTATCTTACCTATTGAGGTTGAGATACCATCATTATGGGTTTCCTTGCATAATCTAATAGATGATGAAGCCTGCAGAGTATCCCATCTTCAGGACTTAGAGTTACTTGATGAGAAACGACAAGCTGCATACAATCACCTCAAAGCCTATTAGCCGTGCATGAGTAGAAGCTACAATCACCGAGTTAGATCTCATACATTTGAGGTAGGTGATCTTGTTCTATGAGAGAATCCTCGTAACCAACCAAACAGAGAACATCAGGGCAAGTTTGAATCAAATTGGCTGGGCCATATGTTGTCACTGCCGTGTTTGGGTCCGGGGCATATCAGTTGGCTACATCAGAAGGAGAACCGCTTGCAAATCCAATCAACAGCATGCACCTAAAATGGTTTTATACCTAAGGTGTACAGAGCATCAGGCTCCCCTACATACCAGAAAATACCAAAAACATTTAGAAAAATATCTTGTAGAAATACAAAAACATTCAAAAAAAAAGTAAAGAAAAATCATGCATCCAAACGGTGAACAACCACTCCGGTGGCACCTTGGGTAAGTGCGATGGTGAAAAACCTGGCAAACAGGCGCCACTCGTAAAGGCTATGGCTCCATTGTCTTTTAGACTTGATGCGATCACATCTACTTCATACATACATCCATCCATCTAAACCATGGCTTGTTATTTGATCTACAATAAAGAGATAGTACTTCATACATCTTGCATCCCGCTTTTTCATAGTCACGTCTAAAACTAGGGGCAATGCCTTTAACCTATTGATGGAAGTGGATTCTACATTATCTTATGATTCATTAAGTTCTTCATTCAAGCAATCATCAAAAATCCAAAAACATTCAAAACTGTTTCACAAAATCCAAAAACATTCAAAACTGTTTCACAAAATCCAAAAACATTCAAAACTGTTTCACAAAATCCAAAAACATTCAAAATTGTTTCACAAAATCCAAAAACATTAGAAAACATCAAAAATCACACAAAAACATGGCAACACCTTGTACATACTCATCCATGCAGATACCAAAACAAACATTGTGACATACTCCACAAAATGACCACTTATCAATCGACCACACAATCAACATCAACACTCAAAATACTGTCTTCAACAAGGATGCATCCTTCCTTACCAAAACAAAGACAAGATGACATTTTCTTTGACAAGAAAATTCTGTTTATGCTATCAAATACTTGGTTGATTTATGGTCTAGTAATTTATATGAGGTTCCTATGGCATTATTTGTGTATCTTCGACGCATTATTCCGATGAAGTTCTAGGGCATGTACTAATGGTGTCTACATGGGAAGTTCACTAAGTTACATGATCATATGCAAAATACAATCATAGATCACTATGACTTGCTGACTATAGCATATACCTTGACCATATGAGCATGAACCATTACCAAGGAACCATATTCTTTATTCTTTATGTATATACTATTTGTTTGCAGGTACAATGCTCTTTCTTTGGTTCCTCCTACCTCATCCAAACTGGATAAAGGTTTTATCTCTTATTACGGTATGCACTTGTCTTAGGATATGATCAACCTAATATCAAGGAGGATGATCCAAGTCATGCATGAAAGGAGATAATCCTTGTCTGTTCTACAAGCAATACTCAGGTCAACTTGATCCATTATATCAAGTTGCTTGTATTAACTTGCTATATCGAATCCATGTAAGAAATACTCTGGTCATCTTGAATCTTTATGTCAAGTTGCTTGTATTTTCTTACAACATTTTAAAGATCAATGATGAAAAATAAAGCACCATGGATCGTCATCTCATCTCATTTGTATATATTGCATTTCGTTGCATTCCACCCATCCATACATTCATAATAGCTGCATATCATGCATACATAGTCATAATAATGCATACTCTATTTTACTCATCTTCTTCCATAGGACTCGGTCCTAGTCCTCCATATCTTCTATCTAACATCAAATCCCCCCTCACCCTCCCTATCTTGATCATCAACATCATCCTAATCCCTTCATCGCTTCCCATCCTCGCTCATCCACAAAATTAAGCCAGTTACTCTGTCTACATAGATACATCGACTCCCACACACCTAGACTATCAATAGATACTCTGATCAAGTATCTTCGGGTCTCAACAAGTAATCGATTATGGTAATCCTAGACTACATCAAGCATTTATCACAATGACCTAGTCTCAACGGGGCTGCTATAATTCCCCACAACCATCCATCACATGCACACACTATCAATTGATCAACCAATCAAGCACAATCCAATGGACAATTACATCAATTGTCTACGTCTCAACGAGTATTTTGCCTCATATACCTTGACTTCATCGGACAATTACATCAATTGTCTAAGTCATATCAGGTCACTTTGATTCACTTACTCAGACTTTGTCATGTCCAAGCAACCAACTGACATCAACTGTCACACTTTGACTTGACTGGGGCAATTAAACCGATTGCACCAAATTGTCCAACCAATTTTGATCAATTGTATAGCATCAATCCAAACCCCACACTACATCTGCTATGTATCTCTTGCATGACCTCAGGGTACTCGCTGGCTTGTTATTTCTTCATATTCACTCCATTTTCTCCCATTCTTTCATCATTAGTTCTAATTTCTTCTATTCTACATCCCCTCCACTTTTCATTCTTTTTCGAGAGACCGCCCGATTTCTCAAAAAAAAAATAAAAAAAAATTCGGCCCATCTCTCGAGGGGGCATACCACCCATTAAATTTACATTTTATGGGGCATTTCTTCACACCTATTTTTCTTTCTTTGAAACGACGCGATAAACGGCATCGTCTCAAAGAGGGGCAAATGTAGTCACATAAATCTGTCCACTTAATTAAATGAATACTTAGTATTTTGATTATTTAACCATCAATTAATAATTAATTAAATTAATATTTAATTAATTCATCTTAACCCTCTTCTCCTATTAATTAAATAAATTATTCAATTTATTTGATTTAATTCACTTAACCAAATTCAAACCATTAATTAAATAAATAAATCATATTTATTTAATTAAATATTCTCTCACATTTAAATAAATTAATATTTATTTAAATCCCCCAAAATCCCACCTCTCACATTTAAATAAATTAACATTTATTTAAATCACCTTTATCCTCCACCCACTTGCATTTTCCTACAAATGCAAGTTGCACAACTATTTTAAATAAATTATTTATTTAAAATCCTATTTATCCTCACCCACTTGAAACCTTTAATGGTTTCCCTTAAAGTCTTCAAACTTGATGGCTTTAAAGTCTTCAAACTTGATGGCTTCCTTCTATAGTCTTCTTAAGTCTTTAATGGTTTCCCTTAAAGTCTTCAAACTTGATGGCTTTAAAGTCTTCAAACTTAATGGCTTCCCTTAATGTCTTCTTAAGACTTTAATGGTTTTCCTTAAAGTCTTCAAGCCTTTAATGGTTTCCCTCAAAGTCTTCAAGCATTTTAATGCTTTATCTTCCTTTTTCTCATTTAAATAAATTAATATTTATTTGAATATTTATCCAGATGCAAATTACACCATTTAATTGAAATAAATGATTTTATTTTAATTGAAAATACCAAAATTCCTCCCACTTGCATTTTCCTACAAAATCCTCAATACTCTCCTTCACAATGGAAGGAATAATAACATGCTCCACCATAGGTTTGGCCAAGGGTCTTGGTGAGAGATTTGGGTCATGGTGTGCACCCTCTCTATCATGTGAGGAACCCCCACCTCTACCTTGGAAATCTAGAAAATCAAAATAGTTTGGGATCTCATTAAGGACAAACTCACAGTATAGTTTTCTCAAAAAATATTGGGGTACCTCATGATTATTGCATGGGGGCTAATCAAATACCATCCACCACCTATCCCAAAAATTGTTCTTAATCCCTTCATGATGACACCAAAGAATACAGAATCTCCTACATCCAGGGTGTAAAGGTTGATTCGTTCGGGGGTCTGTAAAAAGAGCACACAAGTCAAATTTATTAATTTTCTTTTTCTTCACTACCGCATATGATAATTTGTCAGCATAAAATTGCTTTTGTTCTTCCTTCTTAAGGGACCAAACATTTATTTCCCCACTCATAGATTGTATGTAAGATACAATAGATTGCAAAGAACTGGCAAGGTTTGTCCTATGGGAGTTTGTTCCAGTGGGATTTTTTAGCCTTGTGATTAAACCTTCAAGCTCTTTTTGGCTATTTTCTATTTGACCTAATAGGTTTTCTTGTGTACCTATGGGATGTCTAGGGATTGTAGGAGGTTCTTGATGTGCTTCTTCTTCAATATGGTCTTCATGAGGAGGTGATTGAGTGTTTTCAACATTTTCTTGTCTAATCTCATTTCTTGATAATGAAAATAAATTTAAATCAATAAACCTAGTTTAATCTTCAAATTATTAAAAAAATGACAATAAGAAAACAAAAACACATACCTCTTCCAGCTCTTCGATAGCGTGGTGGTATTTTGATGAGAGATGGACAACTTAGTGCCCAATATCAAGCTTCTACAAAGGGCAAGTGCAAGAAAATGACACCCCAAATCGCCAAAATGTGGGTTTGGGAATGCAGAATGCATCCAAAATGCGGACTTAGGTTTTTTTAAAGTTTGCAAAGTCATAAGGCACATGCCTTATGACCTTCTTTTTTTTTTTTTGAATTGTGGCACCTTTTTGGTACCACAACTTCATGCATATACTAGGATATAAGCATGGATTTCATACTTGGATTTCCTAAGACACAGAGAGGGAATAATTCTATATTTGTGATGGTGGATAGATTCTCTAAGATGGCTCATTTCATACGTTGTAAGAAGACATCAAATGCATTCCATGTAGAAGACCTATTTTTCAAGGAAGTAGTGAGATTGCATGGATTACCTAGAAGCATAGTTTCCGATAGAGACACTAAATTGGTTGGCTATTTTTTTAGAACACTTTGGAAGAAGATGAAGACAGATTTGAAGTTCAGTTCTACTTTTCATCCACAAATTGATGGAGAGACATAAGTAGTTAACCAGAGCTTGGGAAATTTGTTGAGATGTTTAGTTGGAGATAAAACTAGAAGTTGGGATTTGATTCTTGCACAAGAAGAGTTTGCCTACAACAATTCAGTGAATAGGAGTACTGAAAGAACACCTTTTGAAATTGTTGCTGGAGTGCATCCTAGAGGTATATCAGAATTAAGAGATGTTAGTAGGGAAGATCGGAGAAGTTCAGAAGGGGAAGAATTTCCAAATCACATGAAGGACTTACATATTTAGGTTAAGCAACATTTGGAGGATATGAACAACAAGTATAAGGAGAAGGTAGATGAGAAGAGGAGACATAAGGAATTAAGTTGGTAATGAAGTGATGGTATATCTAAGAAAAGAGAGATTCTTGGTTGGAACCTATAACAAGTTGCAGATGAGGAAGTTTGGACCTTGTAAGATCTTATGGAAATTCAATTTTGGAAATGCATATGAAGTGAAGTTATTGGAGGAATTGAACATATCACATATATTCAACATTGTAGATCTTCATGAGTATCATGAACAAGAATTCAGTGAGGATAGTATTGCAAACTTGGAGAAACAGTTCCCCTGGAAGGAACCGGATCAGATTGAAGATGTTTTGGATAGTAGGATTAGGTGTAGTACCCAGAGCAGTCAGTATAAGGAATACCTTGTGAAGTGGAAAGGCAGACCAGTTGAAGACTCATCTTGGATTTCTCAGGAAGAGGTGACCACCTTGGTTTTCCTCTGACCCCGGCAAAGTGAGAGACTCACTTTTTCATCAACCCCAGATGTCTAATGCAAGAGCATCCCCAATTCATGGCAATCTTGCATCAACCAAAAATATTTCCTTTTTGTTTTGCTTTATGTTTGCAGTTTCAGCATTTCTTTCTGTGTGTACCAGATTTGGCTCACTGGAACCTATGGAGTTGGATTTTAATTGAAGACTAGACCATGTACCTTATTCCTAACCACGGATCATTTGGATCATTTTCCAGCAAGGTATCATTGTCAGTTTCCATGATGGTTTCCTGTTACTAGTTGCCTGGACCTATTCGCATTGTGATCCACCGGATCCCTTTCGTAGCTTGCGGAGCCCTGAGCATTAATTCTGGTGTTCCTTGGGGTGTGGCCAACCTTCCCTTTGAACCGCACTTTATCCTTTGGATTTCCCGGAAGGATTTCTTTGGTGGAGGCCAACCTTGTTGGTTTTACATGTTAGGTCTTGTTCTTCAGGTTTTGTTCCATTTTGGGCCAATCGGATTCCCTTGGATCGTATAAATCATTGTAATTGATAATTAGAATATAATCGAAGGTGGGAGACAGAGCATAGAAGATAGATCTTGAAATTTGAGGTCCCGATTGTGACATGTTATGTACTTTAAGTATATTTTAGAAGGCCTGTATGTTGGTTTTCTATAGCCCAGTTGTTACCGGTTGGATGTAAATAATTTTTGTGTCGTAATTCAATCAAATATACATTGCCTCCATAATATCTTTGTGTTTTCATTGTGTTTTCTCTTGTTGACCGGTCCGGATTGATCTCTTTGAGGTCTCTCCTCACCAGTGACTACATCACTTATCATGGATAGCTAATTAATTACAATACTAGGATTGCAAGTGTAGCCTTAAGAATGAGAATAACATACACATCCCCTACAAAAAATGATAAAATACTAAAGAAATTAACATAAAAAGATGTTCCTTCATTTACTACCTTTTCTTGTTTTGTAACATGTGTGGGCATGAGAAAAGTAAGAAAAGGGAAGAACTCATTGAAGAGGACAAAGCCATGGAAGAGAAAGAAGATGAAGGTAAGACTTTAGATTATTTCCTACCTAATGATGTGATTGATTGCATTGAGGAATGTCATCATAGATCAATTATCCTATTCTTTTTTAAGGGAATCTCATCTGAATATGATTTTTATAAATGGTCTTAAAATGAACTCAGAAAATAAGGGCTGGGAAATTGATTCATTGAGAGGATTGGGCAAGGGTTATGTGTCTTGCAAATTCAAATCTATAGATCATGCTTAAAATAGTTCTTAAATATGGAATCTGAATGATTTGTGGCCAAATTTGTTATTTGTAGGCCTAGACATTGGATTTTCATCCTGAAGGTCCATCAATATCTAGATATCCTATGTGGTTCTCCATATCAAAATCATTTTTGGGTTGTGTATGTTTAAACTATCATCATTTCTTGCAAGTTCATATTTTTTCTGTTAGAGTAATCTTTTATTAGCTAATAATTATTTATTTAATTATTAGTCTATTATACTCTATGCTTAAGCTAAACTTAGGAATCTTATTATTTTTTAGTGTTTTCACCTTTAGGGTTTCGAGTATCCTCTTATAAGGATTCTCTCTTTGTATTTTCATAACAACTATAATTATTGAATTGCATTCTTGTTGCACAATCAATATGACTTCTCTTTTTTGGATCTCTGAATTTTGGCCTCCATAATGTTTTTGCTTCTCTCCTTCTCTAATAGGTTTGCTTGTAGGTGATCTTTGGGAGTTGTAGGCTTGATTTTTCCTCAACTCCAATATGGTTTTAGAGATCTAGATCTACGTGACCTTATTCTCTTCATGAGATATTGTGGGCCTTGTTCTTTAGATCTGTGTATTCGGGGATTTGTGCAATTGTTTTTTTCCATTTCTAGGGGTAGCTGATTTTTTGGTACATTTTGGTGCCAAAACAACCTCACAATTGGATTCAGAAGGCTGATTCCATGAATTTTGATATATAATTTGCCTATTTTCAGTGACAGAGGCATCTAGGGCATGATTTTTTATTGGCACATGTTTCAAGGCATGAAAATCTGTATGGCTATACTTGCAAATGCATCAAAAAAAATTCGCAGAGGAGTTTTTTCCTTTTGGTCTTAAATTAGTCATACAAAGGTTCTTTTTCAAAAACCTTATATTGTCGGAAAACTCTTTCCTAGCTCTATCCAAATCTGGAGGTTTGAACTTTTGATTTTGCTTTTTTTATGGCATTTTTTGTTGTCAAAGCCAGAGGTTCCTTTTTGCACTCCGAGAGACATCACTTGAGCATCCGAACTCCATTTTTTGAAAACTTTATATTTTTGGAAAGCTTGTTCTCTCTACTTTCCATTCATATGAGTTTTCTTTCCAGATTCTACTCCAGATATATTTTATTCATTTTTTTGCTTTTCAGCACTCTGGTGAATATCTTGGATGTTTCAGTTCGTGGGATCTATTTCTTTGAGTAGAATGTCTCATCTTTGGCTTTTTGTTTCCAATCTTTAGTCTCTTCTGATCATTGTAGTATTTTATTTATACAAACGCATTGAGATAAAGTGCCACCATGTATTGTATACTTGGGATGTTGCACATCTTGTGCCTTATTGTACATGCACTACTTATAAAGTGCCATGGGGGGTTGATGTTTGCCTTTGTTTTCCATCTACCTTTGTCACATGAGTGTTCCTTCCATGACATTAGCCTCATGATGTGTGTCAAGTGTGTGTTCCTTCCACGACACTATGTACTATCTCTGCACCTTTGATGTTCCTGGTTCTTCGTCATGCAGTTCTTGTTGCCCATCTTTTTTAGTGTACCTGTCCCTCTCCCTTTTCAGCATTATGGGAAGGTTTTTCCTATTGTTCTAATGCTTCCTTCATTTGATTGATCACCTCTTTAGGTTTTGGTGTTCCATGCCATTTGTATCTTTGAGTTTAGTTGTTTTCCTTTGTTTGTCATCTGATTCAAGTAGTGTCATTTGAGGGCACTCATGCAGATTATAGTCTTCTCTACCTGGTCATATTCTATTTCAGTGGAGGTTCTTCAGATCAGCAGTTACTCTTTGACAATGTTTGCAGCTATTTCATCCTTCAGTGGTGTTCTTCATTCTCTTCTTTTTGTTCGTATCTTCTAGAACACTCTTGTTTGTTGGCTTCTTAGTCGTTCACTTGAGCTTTCATCTCTTCTTGGAGAGGAGTTTTGTTCCCACATGGTTTTCTCCTTTTTCTCCACTTTACAGATATTTTATTGTACTTGGGTACTTCATCGAGCCTAGTTGTCAGGACCCATTGTTGTTTTCTTGCATTTTTTTCATGTTTCTTTAGTCCTTAGTTGTTTTTTAGCTACTCCCTAAGTTCATCTTAAGGGGGGTGTTAGAGTAATATTTTATTAGCTAAAAATTATTTATTTAATTATTAGTCTATTATACTCTATGCTTAAGCTAAACTTAGGAATCTTATAATTCTTTAGGGTGTTCACCTTTAGGGTTTTGAGTATCCTCTTATAAGGATTCTCTCTTTGTATTTTCATAAGAACTGTAATTATTGAATTGCATTCTTGTTGCACAATAAAGATGACTCCTCTTTTTTGGATCTCTGAATTCTAGCCTCCATAGATTTTTTGCTTCTCTCCTTCTATGATAGGTTTGCATGCAAGTGATCTTTGGGAGATATAGAGTTGATTTTTCCTCAACTCCAATATTTTATTTCCAGAATCACCAAATGATAAACTAGAGACTATCTATTCTTTCGATGAGCTTTATATCAACACTCTATGTTTTCCCCTTCTTCCATAAGCATTTTCCCTCTTTGAATTTTTTGTGCCTTTGGATACAGTTAATTATTTCTTCATAGTCATGAGAGGGATTTGTAGCAAATGTCTCAACTATGTTTCGGAAACATGGATCATCTAGTGGAGATCGATATATTATGTTATTTCTATGTGATGCATTACGATTCCAAGAGCTGACATACATGTTGAAATTTTTTCTTGCTCTTTCAACTTCTGCACTATTTTCCCAATCAATTTTATCCATATCCAGTGCATTTTGAAGCAAAAGGAACCCATGTACATGTGCAATACCTCTATGTTGCCATTTCATATCTATACTAATAGTCTTTTGTATTGAGGAGTGTTCTCAATGACTTCTTCATGGAAGATTGTGAATCGTTCATGCAAGTATAATGATGTGCTATGAGGATTATTGATTACATTATCAAAGCATTGTTTATTTGAGTGCATCTAAACAACACATCATTTGAGAGTAGTTTTTGTAGTTCTGGCCACTTTGTGTTTGTTGCACTTAATGTGAAGAATAGAGTGGGTGATCCTATCTGGTCAATCATGTTTGTTAGCTCAACATGACACTTCTTCCAATATGGCCTTGTTTCTCTCATGGAGGATCTAAAGTGAATAAGATCCTTAGCTAATTGTGCACCAAGAATATTTTTAAGTGTGCACGAAGGTTTTCAACAGTAGCACATATGTTTTCTTCTGCATTTTTTTTAATGAATACAGTTGCAATGCCTTAGCTCCAATGTCGCATCATAGGATTGAAGATAAAATATCGAAACCTTGGATGCCTTCCAAATCTTTGGTCATGAAATCTCATCAAGTGCAATGCATACTCATGCATTTGTACTTCTCTAGTTCATGGTTGCATTTGTAGTGTAGTTCCATTTGGGAAGAGAGTTGGAAATGTTGTATCAAGTAAACCCTTAGTATTGTATTCATTTATTGGAGATGATTCTATTGTAGGCCAATCAATAATGTTATTTGTGTTGTCCTCTAGCTCTAGTGTTCACTTAATAATTTTTAGTTCACGACATCTACCTAGTAATCTAGAGATAAATGATGATGTGTATGTTGTGCTATTTTTATTTAGCCCTTCATCAATGTCCATTTCATTATTCGGTATCAATGTCTTCAACTATTTCAATGGTTTGAAGCATGCTCAAAATATTTGTTCTTGTTTTAGGTATTTGTGCTAAATATTTAACATTTATGGTAACATCATTATAGTATGGGTCATATTTTACTTTGTATTGCAATGCATCTCTGACATGACTTGTATTGACATAACAGTCGTAATAATGCCCTTTTGTATTCAATCTTCAAACTATGAGCACATCTAAATATTCTATTCTACATGGAAGTACCTATGCAATGTTGTTTATGTCATGTGTAAAGCTTATCATGTGACCACTATATTTATACTAGCCTCCAAGAGCGTGAGTTTCTTGTAATACTAGGTTCACTCTAGCAATGAGCATTTTCACCTAGGAGTCTTTTCAACATAGCAGGTTGTTCCCCTAGGTCCATGTTATTCGATGATGAGAATCGATGTATGTCTTTCTCATTGAAGCATCTTTTGCAAGTAGTGTTAGTGTTTGATGATTGAAGAAGCATATAACTTTCCTTACATATAGTGCATGTTTGTAGGTTGGATAATGCATCTATTCTTTGTCAAAATCTTCTCAATGCTAGTATGAAGTTAGCATTATTACTAAATGGTGTCGTATGTTTTGTCTGATGTTGTTTTGAGGAAAATTGATCTTGGCATGTTTATTTCTATAAGTTTCTAATGCATTTTCATGCATATATTTCCTATTTGTGGTGAGAATAGTACTCTTGGTTTATTTTACGCTTCTGTAGTAGCTGAACTGCTATCTGTTTTGATTTAGTTTGACTTTGTTCTAGTTTTTGAAGACACCTATGAGTAGCTATATCATTTTTATGGTGAGTATAGTAATCTCAACTTGTTTTGTGGCTCTGCAACCTTTCGAGTTCTATTTGTTGAACATCAACTTGATTAGGTTCATTGCAAGAATCCATCATTTGTAGTTTTCAAAATGCTAGGCTACTTTAGTAAAAATCATAAGAGAAAATTACTACAAGAAATGTCAAATAAAGTCTACATATAAATACATGTAAACAGACAAATAAATAATGTTAGAACTATTTTAAGCAAATGTGCTTGACATAAATCTGACATAAGTAGAAAAAACAATATTGAAACAAGTAAATTTCATTACATTGTTTTATCTAACATCATATAAGTATAACAATAAATACATCAAATGGAGCTACAAGCGGCCATCTTCACGACGTATGATCAAATATTTTTGAGAAGTTTTGAAGCCCGTTGTCTTGCTTGAAAGAGCCCATGTGGATGCAGGGGACGTCGCTTCTGGCAATTGAAGAGAGAGGCAGAGGAAATGGTCTTGTTCTCTTGATCACCTTTTCTTGCTTTGATCCGCTCACATTATCGCAAATCTTTACATTTTCTGCAAAAATGCTCTCCTGATCCTCCTCTTTTTCTTTGAAAATAGAGGAATTATCTTCGGAAGAAGCTGAGCTATAGTCTTTTATGTCACTGAGAGATGGATAAGAGCAATCTGTGATGCTCTCTCAGCTGAGAGATTTGGTGCAAAGGCAAAGACTCTAGTCACTCAGCGGGATTTTTCTTTTAGCCGGATGCACATATGGCTTGCAAGGCTCCCATTTGGAAGAATCACCCTTGAGTTATTTGGAAGTAGGCACCATGAGAGAAAAAAATGAAGATTCTGAATCTTTCTGCTGCTTCTTCTTAGACTGAGGGCATGTTCCCATGCAGCTGCTTAGCTTATTTTGGCTAGTAGCCACTACTCAATATTTTTAGGGATTATTTGTGAAGCAGCTGACGCCATGAATATTTATCTTTGTTGCTTATTTTTAAGCAAAACATCTTAAATTTGTATTAATAGGATTAATACTAATTTGTGCACATAAAATTTGGAAAGAAAAAAGAAATAAAATCTTTAAAAAAAGAGGGAAAGAAAATTGTGGAGCCATGTGGCATTTTTGTTAATAAGCAGCCACTGCTTATTTCCAGCCCCCCCTTTTTTTCCATAGCTTATTTCTAATTCCTAAACAATAGCTGCTCCACCAAAATAGGGAAAGATTCCAAATTATCCCTTTTTTGACAACTTTTATGTTGCATTGGGACACTTAACTACTTAAATTTAAGCAGAAAATAGAGTTAAGTAGCCGCATGGGAACATGATGTGAACAGGCTCAACAGATCGCCGCAATTCTTGTCCATGACAACCTCCTCAAATTAAGCGCCGGGTCACATGGGTTTTTAGCCCAATTTTTTTTTTCTTTCACTCCTCATTAGCAATTTTTATGTGCTTTGTAAAAGCTTCTTTTGGCCATAACTTTTGCTTGGTAGCTCAAAATTGAGTATCATTTTTTGCAAAAGTGGATGGTTTTTTTCCACCAATCCATTCAGCATAGCCACACACTAACATATAAAATGTCTTTTTTATGTTTTTTTTGGATTTGTTGTATCACACTAATTTCTATAAAGTGTCATATTGAGGGGGAACGAAAAGATCATAATCAAGGGGGGTGTTGTGTGGATGATGATCTAAGTCATGGTAGGTGTCATGGGATATAAAACTCATTCTTTTGTAATCAGCCTAAATAAGAGTAACTACAAGTCCTAGTATGATGGCATCCTAAAACATCTTAGGTAACTTAATCTCATGCCCTATTTATATGGACTTGTCCCTAAGCTAGGTAAACAACCTCATAAGGATAAATGGTTTAATACTTGTATTATATTGTTGGATTAATCAACTTACATATTCCAGATGATTCTTTGTATGCCATCATGGATGTTGAATGTCCACATGCCTTATGGATCAAACCTTGGGAGGTTTATGGAGGCTTTAATGTTCCTCCATTCCCACATGATCCTCCAATGATCACAAATAATGTCCCACTTATGATATAAATACAAAATTTCCACCTTACATAGAGGAAATCAACAACTCACCTCCTCTTGTTGCTTCACTAGATTTCCTAGTCACTTCTTCAAAAGCTTTCAATACTTCTTTGAAACAGGATCACATTTGTCTTCCTAACATTGCTGACTGGGACACATTTCTACTTGACATTTCATGTCTGGTGCAGGAGCACTTGAAATTTTTTTATTGTGTAGGTTCTAGGAGTTAGGAATCATGAGATTTTGGTTTGGTATAAGGTCAATAGGTTAGTGAACAAGTACTCAGATGTTTGTAAGGACCCTAAGAGTCTCTGATTGGCCAATGTTCGCCTATGGGCTCTTAAGGGTGCCAGGTAGAGTACTTGGTAGAATAAGCTGATTTTATGTTAGAATAGGTTGTTTGATGTTGATTAATGGTTTTTAAGGTCATTTGAACCTTTAGAAGTGATCTAGGTTTGATTTGGGCACAAGTTGCTCAACTATGTAAAAGTTGTAAAAAGTTAGAAAAGTTGCTCATAGCAACTTTGCAACTTTTGCATTTTCCAAACACCAATGACTAGTTGGTTGTCTTTTCTAGTTAAAATAAATTTGTAACCAACTCAAGGCCGATATAAGGATTGGGAAAAATGATGAAAGGGTTGGTTGAAGAATTGGAATAAGGAGAGCAAGATTTAGCCTTCAATTTTGTGTTTTTTCAGCGTTTGCATTGTTTTCATTGGTATCGTACGGTCTGTACGGACTTCCAAGCCCAGACCAAGGTATGGATTGTTAGAAAAGAGACATACCTTTCATTTCATGGAGATTTGAGGTTTTGAAGTGCTATTGTTTGCAAGTTTTGACATTTTTGTTGCAGGCGGGTCCCAAAGACCTTGAAACTAGGGTTTTGAAGACTTCATGGCTCAAACCTAGCATTCCATGGTGGAACCACATATTGGAACCTTTTGGAATGCTAGGAGGCTTTGTAAATTATGTTTTCATTTTATTTTTAAGGCAAGGGAGGCTGATCTCCATTTTTGCCACCATATCCTAGGCTTGGCACGTTGAGTTAGCAAGCAATGGGGTTCATGGACAACAGGCCCTAGATGGGTAAATACATTAGATGGATTTGGTTCCAAGTTGGATTGGACATCCTCATGGGTGTATAGACTTGAAAAAATCATCATAATCCTTGAGCAATCAGACTAGTGAAGGCATTTGAGCAAAACCGTATTTTGTAGGCTTAAAAGGAGGAATTAGGCCTAAATAGGGCTAGGATGGTTAGCGACCAAACCCAAATCCAATTCTGAGATATTGTATGGAAATTCCAAAAGGGTATCCGAAAAGATAAAGATTTTATACTGGTGATTAGGACTTCAGGTAGATAAGTTCAAAATACCTCACCAGTAGGGCTAATTGGACTAGGTCTCCTAGTAGGCCTAAAGGAGCAAATTGGTCCTTAAGCTTGGAACCGGTAATCTCCAAAGGCCTAGATGAAGGGATAGGGTTAGGAAACAAAAGAAAATCAACCCTATGTGAGTTGGGAATGTGTGAGAGAAGATCCTATGGTAGAGGGGGTTGGCTCTTGGTGAAGGAGTGAGAAGGTGCTGAGTAGGAGAGTATCAATTAAGGAGTGTTGGACACTCACTAAACAAGAGGAGGTCACCTTAGCCTAAGGACCTTTCAAAGGTCATTAAAGTTGTTCCTACAACCTTAGGAAGGTTGCGATAGTGTGGAACCATTGGATGGTTCAAGAGACTACCTAGAGAGACATCAAGAATTAGCAAACCTGGTAGGAGTGAGCAAACCCTCTACATCATGTCTATTTGTAGAGTCTCACATTGTTGAATTGGAAGCACACATTGAGGACATCAGTCTTATATTTGATGAAAAATTTGATGAGGCTACATCACTATTATGTTCTTTGGATACACATGCTCTCCATCCATTTTCACATGGTTCTGGATTGTCATCATATTCATCTATTAGGCATGCACCTGATTTGGTTATGGAATCCTTTGTCATCGACATGGGAACACATGAGAAAAGTTCAAAGACTTCATGATGGACATCATCATCCTTTAATCAACTTCATCTTGATTCATGCACATGCATACATCTTCCTTCATATTCCTAATAGAAATTGGAAGGTATCCTGCATCTTCAGTTGGTTTCATCTCTTCCCAAGGGAAGAAACATTGTTCAGATTTCTTGGATCTATATTTGCATCCTTTATTGGCTCTCTAGACTTACTATAACAAGACATATCTTATGGGGGTATCTCATAAACCTTCTATCATTCTTTCTCTTATGGGGGGAATTATATATTGCATGTAGTGAAAGTAGTACTTCTTCACTTGTATAATCTTTATGTATCTTTTCTCTCTTCTGGAGGAAATTTTTTTCCCACTGGGTTTTCTTTCTTTCTCTGCTTTATGAGAGATTATTCATGGGTGCCTATCAAGGCTTTGTTGTTGAGACCCATTTTTTCTTTTGTTCATCCCTTTGCTATGCTTAAGCGGGGGGGTGTTAGTGTGTATTTTATATTCTCATTTATGAGAATCTTTGTGGGGTAAGCCTAGCTCATTTATGTGGGTGGTGTCGCCTCTTTTGTTACCACCTTTCCCCAATGGAAGAGTAGTGTCCACTACTTTTCCCCTCTTTTGAGTTGTGGTGTCCACCCACTTTTCCTCCATTTATGGGCTTGGTTGCATCTCTCATCTTTTTATACTCCTCTTGGTTGCCTTAATCTACAAAGGGAGATTTACATCTAATTTGTGTGCTTGCATTCTATTTGCTTGATCCTTAGCATTTTCATTTTCACATACTATTATAATTTCATTTTTTTTTTCATATTAATATTTATATATAATATTTGTTTACAGTGAAAATGGATACAACAATATTGAAAGACTAAATGAATTCAACCACAAAACCCTATCCTAACAACAACAAAGATCTACCATAACATATGAAGATTACCTAAGACAATGCAAATCAAATGAAATCACAAAGATTATACCATCACATGTCCAATAGGTTTGAATCTCCATTCTTCCTATCTCCATGAATCTTGCTTGATATATTTGTTCTCAGATTTTATGTGTGCACAAGAGCTCAACAAAGAATGGAAATGTGGTTGCAAGTAGAATCACATATGAAAGTGCAAAGGCGTAGTGTAATCGAATGCATGAGTGAGTGAGTCAGGGTTTGATAATGAAGGAAGCATCTCCTTAGATAGAAGACACTATAAGAAATGGAGGGATAAGATTAAGAGCTGTAAAAGATAAATGGTCGGCTATGATTAGAGGTTAGGTAGAGGAAATAATAAAATAATGAGAGGGTAGGTGGTGTATGAATTAAGAGATGAATGACATGTGTCATGGGTAGAAAAGGTTAATGAATTAATTAAATAAATAAAAGTATTTATTTAGTTTAGGAAAATGGGAATTTAAATAAATAAATGTATTTATTTAAATGAGAAATAAGGCTAGAAGAGGATAAATGAATTAATTAAATAAATAAAGATTCATTTAATTAATACAAGAATTAGGTTAAAGTAATTAAATAAATAAAGATATTTATTTAATTAGATAGGACAATTTTAGGTGTCTACATTTTGCCCCTCTTTGAGACAATGCAACTTGTTGCGTTGTTTCAAAGAAGATAATATGAACTAATACAAAGTTGCCCCAATATGGGAATGATATGCCCCCTCGAGAGATTGGATGAAAATGTCTAGAAAGATCACAGACAATCTCTCGATAGGAAAGACAGGCTAGAATGGACTGACTAGGTAGAGTGACAGAGTCATGGGAAAAAGAAGACTGACTCAAGAAATGAGGGCTAGGACTAGGGCTAGGGCAGTCTATAAAATAGACCATGAGGGGAATACATTCTCATTGTCATCCACACATCCAAGAGATCAGAGTGCAGAGTAAGAATAGAGTAGCAGCAGTTAGCAGCAATGGCATTGGTGCATAGATTTGATCGCGTTCGCCGATTTCAGAGGCCAGCCAATGCAGGAGAGTCGTTGAGTAGCACAAAACCTCTTTGTACTTTGTCACAATAAATGTTGTCATTCATACATGCTAGGTAGTGCAATAAATGCACTTTAGGAAAATGTCAAAATATGTCAAAAATGCCAAGGCAGGTCTACATTGGTGCCAGGCGCGTCTATGCCAAAAAACACATCTGTGTCAGATGCCAGAACGTCTGCATTGTGCAGGCGCATTTACATCATGAGGGTACATCTATGCAATGCAGAGGCATGTTTGTGAAAATCAGGCACATTTATGTAGTATGGAAGCACGCTTATGTCTTCAAGGTCAAACTGATAGTTCTATGATGAACATATGCTATCGATTGGATAAGCTGCTAAGAGGATACACTCAAGTAGGTCCTCTAAGAAAGACCAGGATAGATCGAGGCACTTTGTGATGAACAGTGAGTACCAAGATGGAGTACTTTGTGATGAACAGGGAGTACTAAATATGAGCAGCACTTTGTGATGAGTAGTGAGTGAAAAACACAGTACTTTGTGATGAACAAGAAGTACCAAAAGAGCAGCACATTGTGGTGAACAGGGAGTGCAAAATGAGTAGCACTTTGTGATGAACAGGGAGTGCAAACACATAGTACTTTGTGATGAACAAGGAGTACCACTAGGATAAAAAGCAATACTTTATGATGAACAGTGATTATCACTAGAATAAAAAGAAACACTTTGTGATGAACAGTGAGTGTCACTAGAATAGGATATCATATGATAAAGATAAGCACTTAGGATAATAAGCAACATTTTGTGATGAATAGTGAATGCTACTATGACTGACATGATGGATTTGCTTGATTGCAGGAGTACCTACCTATGTTGGAGTCACAGGAGAGATTCCCATCGAATCAGAGGTTATGACCAGAGCTGATATTCGAGGATAGAGCTACCATTGAGGTTATGGGCTTGAGATTCATTCTGTATGTACCTGAGTTTCAGGTGAACATAGGGTTGCTAACTACTTTAGCTGAGAGATGGCACTCAGAGACGTGCACTTTTCATTTGCCAATGGGTGAGATGACAGTCACCTTAGAGGATGTGTACAGGATTCTGAGGATACCAATCAATGGGGAGTTGATACCCTATGATTGAGATAGAGACAGGGAGGCATTGAGATGAGTGTTCTAGGATTTGGGATTGGAGATGAGGGCAGGACATGTTGCCTGGGACACCATGACAGCGATAGGACTGGCGCTACCACCAATGCTAGGAGGAGTGATCAGTGGGTTCCTATGTCTAGATCGGGTGACACGAGGGTTGGCTGTGGGTTGGGGGAGCACCTTGGAGACATTGGTTACATAGCATACCAGATATGCTTGGGGACTGTGCATGCTGGCACACTTATACTATGAGCTGCATCAGTTCGTTTATCATGGATCTGTAGGATTGGGTTGTGGAGTTACATTGCTACAGGTGTGGGCATATGAGCATCTGGTGGTTACCCGACCGATACATTTTAGGGGCAGGGGGCATGGACGTAGCTTTGTGTACTTATATGATTTGATTACATCACAACCATGGATTGGTAGGTTGGAGCATTGGTGTTGAGTCTTGGATGAGATCGAGACTATGATATGGAGGTCATACCGAGAGTGTGAGTAGTGGGAGGATGATGCAGCAGAGCTACCCTACACCTTTTAGAGTAGATATCTGATTGGGTGGATGCCCTATGTATTGGAGAGGCAACTGGTAGATCAGGTATGCAGGCAGTTTGGCAGGATCCAGTGGATGCCACGAGGTTCTGGTATGTATGCGTAGACAGTGAGAGACCAAGGACACTTTGGGCCACTGTTATCATATGATCAGGTCATGATGTAGCTAGTAGAGATGACTCCCCTACGATGGGATATGTGGCCAAAGATAGAGGATGCAGGGATGGATGCAGAGTATACTGTATATTGGGTTGAGCATCCATTCCCATGCCTTATAGATCCAGGAGAGCTGATAGATGGGGATGGTGGAGGAGATGATGATGATGATGAAGATGGTGGGAGTAGAGGCTGATGAAGGAGGTGGGGTGCAGTAGGAGATAGTAGAGTGGCTCCACAGAGGGAGGGTGGAGAGGAGAGACAAGCTCGGTTAGTGAGGGGCCGAGGTGGATTGCCAATACAGGTGCCAGCAGCACAGGCTCCTAGAAAGGTGTAGGGACAAGGACAGAGGTAGGTACAGGGACAGCTGCAGCAACATGAGCAACCACAAGCATAGCCACCAGTATAGGGGCAGCCATAGGTGGATCCATAGGTACAGGGGTTAGAGGAGGAGGAGGATGAGCTACTAGAGATGAGGGAGATCTGCCAGGGACAGGCAGATGAGATCCATGAGCTAGAGAGGGAGAGGGATTGACTGAGGAGGCAGCTTAGGGACACTGAGCAGGAGTAGGATTAGGCTATCCAGTGCTACACTGAGGTTGAGACAGCACTAAGGGCTGGGAGGTAGGTGATAGACAAAAAAGGGGTGGGATATGCCTATGTTCTATGGGTAGGGGAGGAGATCGGTTATTGGCGGGATCTATATTACAGGGTAGTGCCACCTGATCAGTAGGCTAGGAGATTTCAGAGACCATCGTGGACTACGATGACCACTAGAGGGAGTCAGAGGAGATAGGCGTCCAATGGTGGGGTTATGGGTCCTCCACCACCACCAAATAGAGGGGGCAAGAGAGATGATCCTGGGGCAGGTCCTTCCATGGCTTAGATTCCATCGAGGCTAGGCAGCTCTGAGGGAGGGAGTTCATCATAGCCTTGGAGGGCTCCCTATGTATCAGCATTGTATTATGATGTATTATGATGTAGACACCTTCGGGTGATTGTAGCCATATGATTTTGACATCATTGTATCATGCAACTTATCTGATATATATATATATATATATATATATATATATATATATATATATATGAGATGATTCATCTTTGTGGTAGCTATATGCATGTGTACTTATGTGATGATTCTATGTGGTGCTTATGTTTCTATATGATGCTTATGTTATGTTTTATGATGATGATTATGATATGGATGCAAATATGTACATGATGAAATGCAATATTTTTGTTCTTTTATGTTTTTAATGCTATGCAAATACAAATGTGAATGCATGAAATGCAGATGAATATGATAATGCAAATATAAAATGTGCTAACCATGTGTTGGGTGCAGGATGTGATGTAATTATGATAACTATATGTATGTATGAAATGCTTATATGTGGTAATGCAGGTGCAAACTATATGAAATGAAAATATTTTTGGCATGTCATTATACTCAGTCATGTGATAGCAGGCTACACAGACCCGAGAAGGATGATGGAAGTCAATCAAGAAAGGGGGATGGAAGATAGAAGATATGAAAATGAAAGAGCTTCTTGTGTGTTATCATCATTGAGCTTTATTATGGCAAAATAGGTTATAACAATCTAGGCATATGTTCGACCCAGAAAGTCATTGTACCTATTTGCATGGAGATAAGATAGTTGCAAATAAGGAATGCCCCAGTTCATACTAGACTCTTAGTGTCCTCATATCCTTGGACAAGTCATAGCATTACTAAGAGACAATCCATAGACAGCAAAGAAAAATAGGTGATGATACCCCATCCTCACCTTTCTAGTCAAAGACATCCTAGAGATAAAATCTCTAGTCAGAGACATCCTGGAAAAGCTAAAAGGCATGTCACCAAAAAAAAAGATAAAAATAAAAAGAAAACCAAGACTCAAAGTTTTTAGTGTCTCTTGTCACTTGTATAAGTCTTATTCGATTGTGGTCACAATGTTTACTTTCAGAAAAAGGATAGATAGCACTGAACCATAATGTTGTCTGAGTCTATTGAAAGATTTGATTTGTTGAAGCCCATTGTTGCTGATGTGTCTCATCTAAAACCAACTGAATCCATGTTATTAATACTTTATTGTGGAGAAGATGGAACTTCGCTACGGATTGGCGATGTAAATGTTGTTTTATTGCGGATTGTGCGCAGATAGACTGAAGAAAAGTGGAAGAAATTGTACTCCTCAAAACATGTGATGCTCTCAGTTCCACACCCATTACTAGACATAGGATTTTCCTTAGCCACAAATAGGAGCTGATTTATTATGAATGGAAAGGGATGTTTATTATGAATGGTGAACCAATCTTAGGTAGATCAATAACAAGCCATGATGGGAATTGGTAAGTTTATTATGAATGAATAGGCTGTGAGTGTGTGCAAAGTGAAAGGATGGAATCGACTCCTGAAGGAGGGAGGAGCAATGTCTCTACACATGGTGTCGGTGACCCAGTTTTTACCATGGTACTTTCCTAGCGCGCCACCAAAGTGGTTTTCACCATTGGACAAAATGTTTTTCTATTTTTCAAAATTTTTTGTGTCACAAGGTGCCTATTTGCCAGGTTTTCACCAAGCAATGATTTTTTATGTTTTATGATTTTTTTTGTATTTTGAATTTTTTTGATTTTTTTGTATTTCGGAATTAGGATACTATGAAGATCTATGTGTAAAACCTACGAAGGTGCATGCTGTTGGTAGGATCCTCCAAAGTTTCGCCCTCTATGGTTGAGAGGTGATATGCACCAGATCCATATGTTGTTGTGATGATGTAAGGACCAAGCCGGTTTGGTTCAAACTTGCCCTTCTTCTCTCTGTCTTGCTAATTTTTAGGATTTTCTTTGAGAACCAAATCACCTACCGCAAATGTGCGAGGCTTGACTTTATGATTGTAGCTGCGACTCATTCATTGTTGATAAGCCTTGAGATGATTAAAAGTAGTTTGTCTTCGTTCATCCAATAGTTCAAGTTCTTGTAAGCGAGAGACCCTATAGTCTTCATCACTAATAATGTTTTGCAAAGAGACTCGTAAAGAGGGTAACTTGACCTCAATAGGAAAGATATCTTTAGCGTCGTAGACAAGTGAATAGGGTGTAGCTCCTATAGGTGCGCGGACGCTTGTGCGGTAGGCCCAAAGTGCTGGATTAAGTTGGATATGCCAATTATGGCCAGCATCATCAACTATCTTTTTTAGGATTTTAAGGATTGTTTTATTAGATGTCTCAGCTTGACCGTTACCTTGGGGGTAATAAGGTGTGGAGAAACGATGGGTAATATGGAAGCAGTCACAGAGTTCACGAACATCCCAATTTTTGAAGGGATGCCCATTATCGGTGATGATGGAAACAGGAATACCGTATCAACAAATGATATAGTTGAGAATGAATGTAGCAATTTGTTTTCCAATGACTTGCATGAGAGGCATGGCTTTGATCCATTTTTGTGAAATACTCTGTGGCAGTGATAATAAATTTATGACCATTGGAAGAAGGAGGGTGAATCTTGCCTATGAGATCGAGTCCCCACTAACAAAAGGGCCAAGGAGTCGCATTTGGTTGAAGTTCTTGTGCTGGTGCATGGATGAGATCTCCATGAAGTTGACACTACTTACATTTCCTGACAAACTGATATGAGTCTTTTTCCATATTGGGCCAGTAATATCCAGTCCTGATGAGTTTCTTAGCTAAGGTAGGACCACTAGAATGTGGACCACATATCCCTTCATGTACTTCATGTAACGCAAACTGAGCGTTGTCTCTTTCTAAATATCTAAGAAGAGTGCCATCTAGACCTCGATGGTATAGGATATTGGCTAAGATGACATATCGAGAAGATTGGTGAATGAAAGTGCGACATTGGTTATTGGATAGGTCAGGAGGTAGGGTATTGTCACGAAGGTATGTGAAAATGGGACCATATAACTAGGACTTAGGACTGACAACACGTATCATCTTAGTAGGAGTGATCTCATATGAGTAAACCAAAAGGTTATCCACCAAGAACTCATAGCGGGTCTCATTTGGTGGTAGATCGATTAGTGAAGCAATTGTAGCCATGGCATCTGCAGCTCGATTATTCTCTCTTGGTATCTGCTCAAAGTCTAGCTTTGTGAAATGTTGTTTCACATCATCCACCATTCTTTTGTAAGGAATTAATTTCTCATCCTTAGTTTGGTAGACATCAATTGCTTGACGAATTACAAGTTGAGAGTCCCCAAAAACCTGAAGTTCCTAGATCTTCCACTAAACTGCAATCCGTAATCCAGTTGTTAATGCCTCATATTTCGCTATGTTGTTAGTGCAAGGAAATGATAATCAATATGATTTTGGTATGGAATCCTCTTGAGGAGTTATGAAGAGGATACCAGCCCCTACCCCATGCTATGTGTAAGAGTCGTCAAAGTATAGCTGCCAAGGCTTTGCATGTGACACTGTTAAGATGGATTCATCTGGAAATTCTGAAGTTAGAGGAACATCATCTATTATGGGAGCATCTGCTAACTGATCTATGATAGCTTGTCCTTTTATTACTTTTCTGTCCACATATTCAATGTCGAATTCACTCAGGAGCATCACCCATTTGGCTAGTCGCCTAATAAGCAATGCTTTATTAAGAAGGTATTTCAATGGATCGATCCTTGAAACCAACTTAGTTTTATGAGTTAGCATGTAATGTCATAGTTTCTGTGAAGCAAAGACCATAGCGAGACATGCACGCTCAATTGGTGTGTAATTTAGCTCATATCCCACTAATGTGCGACTAATGTAGTAGACTATCTTTTCTTTGCCCTCAGCAACCTATTGTGCTAAGACTGCCCCCAGTGTTGTTGAAGTAGCTGATATGTATAGTAGTAGAGGTTGATCTGGAACTGGTGGCATCAAAACTGGTGGATTTAGAAGATAATCTTTTAGTGTCTGGAAAGCTTGTTGACAATTATCATCCCATTTGAATTTGATTTTTTTGTGTAGCAAGTGCTGAAAAGGATTACATTTATCTGCAAGTTGCGCTATGAATCTTCATATGGACTAGAGTCTTCCTTGCAAACATCAAAGTTGACTGATATTTCTTGGTGGTTGCATCTCTAGGATGGCCTTGACTTTTGTTGGATCGGCTTTGATTCCTCTTTTTGAGACAATGAATCTGAGGAGCTTCCTAGAGGTTACTCCAAAGACACATTTCTTGGGGTTTAATCGTACCTTATATTTTTCCAACCGATCAAAGATGACTGAAAGTATGTCCAAATGTGTATCTCTATCTATTGATTTTCCCAAGAGGTTTGTAAAGCGGAAAAATGATCGAACCCTAGTTGCTCTCCCCTCTTCCAACTCCAAGGAGAGAGAAGGGAGGTCGCTAGGGTTGATGGTTTTCACTTGGGAGACTTTACATTCAAAAGAGGGGTTGAAACCCACAAGATCCAATCCCACACAATGCAAGATTGGATGCTAAATGAGTTTCAAGGGTTAAGACAGCAAGGCTACCCTCTTTTGTAAAGAATGTTGATAGAAGAATTAAGCTAGGAATGCATAGAAAGTGAGAAAGATTCACTTATAAACTGAGATAGGGATATAGGATGATGCTGCGGACCTGGAATTAGCAGTAAAATGTTGATACGGTGCTATCCTGCAAATTTGAGCAAAAGTTGACAGAACGATGGCGCTCGGCATGCACACGGTCCTCCGAAAAATCCACAAAACGAAGGGGGATCTATTCGTCTCTGTACAAGGATTCCAGATCTTCAATTTCAGCCGCGTACCTACAACCTTGTTGTAAGGATGTTTGTATCCTTATGTGTGAAGGTATAGATGTTGTTGTTTGTTGTATGTTGTAGTAGTATGTAGTAAGTGATCTAGTCTTCAATGGTTGAATCCTTGTCTTGAATGCAACACTTAGCCTTGAATGGAGACTTAGAATGATCAATTGCTTGAAGGAATGCTTGAATGCTTGAATGTTTGAGTATCATTTCCACGCTTTTTCCATCCATCCACATGAGAGAGGAAGATGTAGTTTATATACTTGTCAATTAGGGCTGATAGACTGATTTTCCTGACCTTAGGCCGACCAGGAAATATTATTTTCCAAATTGCAAACAAAAAGACCCGAAGTCCCAAAGGAGACCGGGCCCAAAATAGGGCCAGGGACCAGGGCGCTGGGCGCCATGGTCCTAGGGGACCAGAGCGTTGGGCGCCCTAGTCCTGAAGGACTAGGGCGATGGGCGCTCTGGTCCCACCTCCCGGGACAGCAGGGTGCAAAGGAGGTTTAGGCCAGGGTGCAAGAAAATGCAGTTTTTAGTGTCGTAATTAGGTTTCGAGGTCTCCATTCAGGTTCCGTGTTGCGTCGCCATCGTGAAGACCAAAATGTACTCAAAATTGCAAGTGTCACAATTTTGGGACGCTACATTTAGCCCCCACTTTAGCGGGAGTATGTATGCTCATACTTCCGGTAAAGTACAAGGAAACAACATTGAAAGACTTTCACCACGTCAAGGAGGCAAGACACACCAAGCCCCCAGTGGACTAAGGATCTTACGACTTCGATTGACAAAGTAAAAGGGAAGATCACGAGGGAGAACCATGACTGTCAGTAGTAAGGTTCCCTCACTATGAGTCATACCAAAAAATTTCAAGGCAAAACTAAGTTCACCAAGAAATTTTCGAGTATCTTAAAGGGACAGACGGGGTGTATGCCCCCCTACATTAAAGCGATCGCACATGCCTCAATAGGGGTGATTGTTTTAACGTAGTGATACACATAAGAAATGAGAAGGGAAGGAGCACGTTATCACGAAGATTTAGCCCCCAAGTGTGAGATAAACCCAAGGATAATAGACACAAAACACAAAGCACGAGGTGACTTCGCTTTCCTCGGGGTCAGTATGCTGTATGATAAGTCATGTATATATATCATATGTATGTATGCATAATTGTTCTTCATTCCCCAATCAAGGAAGGTCACCTAGAAGAAGGGAACACATGTGTCTTTTGAGTCAACATGAGAGAAACCAAAAGAGATCTCAATGCTTTGCATCGTCCTCAAGTAGACAACACTAAGGACAACAAATAGAAGAATGAGAGTAACACATAGAAGAAGTAACAAAAGAGAGGAGGAGAGAATCTGCTATGCTAATGAAACTAGTCTAGCACGTCATCTACCCCCCCGATCTTGCTGATCAATGTTTTGGGAAGGCAGGGAACACGCTAGAGGAGGAACATCCAACACAGCAGATGGAGCTATCACAAGATCCAAACAAGGGCTATGTTCATGTTCCAAGCCACGTTGTTCTTGTCTAGGAGCTAGGATAAGTGCTTTAGAAAATTCGTTAGATAAATGGTTATCAATATCAACAAGTTCATATTCACTATCAAAAGAAAGAGGAGCAACATTTTCATCATGAATAACATTTTCATCTATATCATCATCAAGATTTATAAAAATAGGATCTTTAACTCGTACAGGATCAAGACCATCATGCATCTTATGTTTAGGAGATTTTGGCTCAATTTCTGGTTGAGGAGAAAATGGAATAATGCTTGTTGAAGGTGTTTTTGGAGATTGCAAAGTTTGAGAAGCAATTGCTTGAGCTCTAAGATGACGCTTTCGTCGGCGTTCACGTGCAGAACGATTTCGTCTAGTCTTAGTAGGAAGTGGAGAAGATTGAGGAGGAGGAATGTTCTCATCCTTATCACTTGGGTGTTTAGGTTGTGGTCTCTTAGGCTGGATAATAGGAGAAGAGGAAGGTCTCTTCTCTCTATAAAAAGAAGGAGGAGGAACTGCTCCGTATAAAGGAGGAATATTTGGTTTAGGAAGGAGACCAAGTCCATTATGACAAGGAGGTATAGGTCTACTCTTGGAAAGTTTTTTAGGCATAGACATAGTCACATCCATAGGAATGGGTTGGGATTCTTCTTGAGGAAAGACATTAGTTTTATCTTTCAAAGGAAGAACTTCCTTCTCAAGAATGATAGGAATATCAAGTTTGGGTGTTCTAGGTTCACTTAGAGATAAGATCATATCTGTTTTCCACTTTTGATAAGATTTGAAAAGATGATCACTTCGCAGAGGAAGGGATTGGAATTGTTTAGGCCAAAAGTAATCAATAGGAACGCTAGAAGTTCTTTCAGCTGGTTTAAAGAGACCATGATTGACAGTAACAACTTCACCATTATTGGGAAATTTCAAACACTTGTGAATAGGAGAAGCAATAGCTTTCATGGAAGATAGCCAAGGATAGCCAAGCTTCACACGAAATTGTTCAGATGAAGCAATGATAGCAAAGTTCACATCAAGGGATTTGTTATGGACCTCAATAGGTAATGTAATAGAACCAATTGCAGGAGAAGAAAATGCATCAAAAAATTTCACAATCACATCTGTTTTGTCATAAATCACTTGATTCAATTGCAAAGTAAAAAGAAATTCTTTAGTAATAACATTAACCATGCATGAAGGATCAATAAGCACTCCACGGAAAGGTGTATTCTTGACTTTTGCAACTATGTATAAAGGACCATTAGGTGCCCTGATAGTTTCACTAGAATCAAATGTGATGGAAGGTTCTTTAGGTTTTTCTTGCTGCTCTACAAAGTTAATCACATTCGGAGTCATAGACACAAGACCATCAGATGAGAGAGAGGAATCATTAGCCTCAATCGCATTAGAGGTATGAGAAGGTAATGGATCAGTAAAAATCTGAAGATTCTGGTTAGGAGGAGCTACAGATGTGTTGCCTTTATCATTCACTCCAGAAACAGAGATAGTATTATTATCAATCAAATCTTGAATTTTACCCTTTAAAGAAAAACATTTTTTAGTATCATGCCCAGGCTGACGATGAAATTGACAAAAAGATTTGTTATCAAAATAAGGTTAAGTAATCTTTGCAGGATCAATTTGCTTTATAAGAGGAAGAGTAAGCACATTTTGTTCCAATAACTTATTCATAATACTATGCAATGATTCATTCAAAGGAGTATACTTTCTTTCTTTCTTGAAAAACTTAGAAATAGGAGGCACACCTGATGCTGCATTCACATTGTTGTTGATGATGTTTTCATTGAATTTGATGGAATCTCTGTTCAGTTTAAACTTTCCAAATGATTGTTGACTACTATCACCCTTATCACTCAGAGCCATAGGATGAGATTGTTCCATTTGACTCACAGTCAGTTGATAATTGTGAAGAGTTGCACACAACTGTTGGAAAGAAGTAAACTCAGAAAATAGAAGTTTGTCTCGAATATCTTTTTGTAACTTAGAAATAAAGATTCTTTGAATATCATTATCAGGCACTGGAAAAGAAATTTGAGCATACAAATGCTTATATGTACCAATGAAATCAGTCACTTTTTCTTTAACACATTGTTTTACAATGCATTAAATCAATCAAAGTAACTTTAGGACTTATATTGTTTTGAAATTGTTGAATAAAAGCATTTGCAAGTTGTTCAAAAGAAGTAATAGAATAAGAAGGCAACGAGAAATACCATTGTAGGGCTTTGTCTCTTAATGTTCTAGTGAATAGTTTTGCAAGCAACCTTTGGTCATAAGCAAAATCAGTACAAATTGTTTGAAAAGTCTTAACATGTGTTAGAGGATCTCTTTAACCATTATAAAGCTCCAAATGCGGGATTTCAATATGTTTAGGAGGGATAGCTTGGACAATGTCAAGAGAAAGTGGGCTCGCAACATCAAATGTGGGCACACTAAACTTAGATTGATTCATAGAGGCAATTTGTTGTTGTAAAGAAGAGACAGTTTGTGCAAGATTGTTAATGGTAGCTTCAGTTGAAGAATTCATATTAGATGTGTTAGATTGAGATGGAGGTGTTATGTTATTGAAAGAAGGTAAAGAGTAAGGTGGTGGGACACTATGATAGTTAGTCATAGGAGATGATTGGACAGGAGGAACACTACAAGGAGGAATAGAATGGTTGAATGAATTGCCCCCTTGCGTCATGTTCATTTGCGGAGATATAATAGGAACACTCATTGAAGGAATGAATGAAGAAGTCAGATTGAATGAAGGAAGAGGGTTAATTGAAGAAGAAGGATTTCCCCCATGACTAGTGATCACAGGGGGAATGTCTTGTATAGAAGTAGTCATTATGTTTGATGTAAAAGTAGGCATGCTAGCAATAGAAGTTGTTAAAGGAATAGAATGATTGACTTGAGTGGGAGGTTGTGTATAACCTAAAGTTTCGGCACAACTCTTCATAGGCATCACATTCGAATCCACAATGTGTGCAATACCATGCAAAATATCAATTCCATTCTTATCACTTTGAAGCATATGTTTTAGACCCTCAATTAAAGGAAGAGCTTGACTATCGGGGTATTCTTGAGACATCCATTGTCGAAAATCGTCAAATTGATTATCCAATTTCGAAAGTTGTTCTACAGAAACCTCATGGAGAGATTCTTCATCATTAGGAGGATTAGAGGAATTACCCATGTCCTCGTTAAAAAGGTTATTCAAATTAGGTTCCATCTCCTCGGTAGTTAAACCTCGGAAAGACTTAATTCTACAACTTCGTCTAATGGGAATAGTGTAAGTAGGGCTTATTGTTGTAAAACTCATGCACTAGAAAGAGAGAGAAGATTTTGAATTTTAGAGGTAGCAATTTTCAGTAAAATCAGCCAATCTTCTAGATTTAAGCTGTTAAATGCAATCACAACAGTCTCCCAAAATTTCAGAAAAAATGTCTGGGACCGTGGCGCTCGGAGTGCACACGGTCCTTGCAACTTTTTTTGAAATTTGCAGGGATGAAAGTTATGATGATTTTAAAGCTAATCTGAAAAAATTGAGTGATTTTACGATCTGTAGATAGGCCAAATTAAAGTTGCAATCTCAAAATTGAGCCCTACCAAGATTGTCGAAAAATGCAAAATTTGAATTTTGAAAAAGAGAGGGAAACTGAAATTTTGAATTTTATGATTTTAGAGGGAATGTTAAGAGCAATGCAAGTTTTGAAATTCAAAAGTTGACTTAATTTCACGCAAAATTCAATTTTGAAAGCAGAAATTAAAGTTGTTGTAATTAAGCACTTAATTTCAAAAGTCACAAATTGCAAGAATTTGAATAAAGCACTGAAATTTCAAATGAATGCAGACACACTTTTCAGATTTAGGACAGTAAGAACACAATTTTGACACAAAATTTCAATTTCAATGATTTTTGAATGATTAGAAGCCTTAAACCAAGCAATCACAAGACCAACTTTGACTGTAATTTTGAAAGTGTTATAATTGATAAAAGCAGCCAAAATTCTGGATTTTAGCAGAAAAATACAGTAAGATCTAGCTCCCGAAATTTCGAAAAAAATGTCGGGGATGATGGCGCTCGGAGTGCACACAGTCCTCGCAACTTTTTTCCAAATTTTCAGGGATGAAAGATATTGTGATTTTATTGCGGAATCCAAAGTTACAGCTGATTTGGAGATGTTTTGATCAGTGAAATTGTCGGACAAAGGTTGAATCAAGAGTATTTCAAAAATTAGGGTTTTGACACTTAACCACTTAATTTTCAAAATTAAAGCACAAATATGATTTGATAATTTGTAATAGAAGGGCAGATCTGAAACAAGCATTAACAATTAAACATTTCACAAGTTCAATTACTAAAAAGAAAATTTAGGGTTTTTATGCAATCAACCTCTAAAATTTGCAAAAGATCAAACATGGAAATGCAATCAAGGAATCCAATTTTCAGATCTAAGCATGAATAATCAGAAAGGATGTTCACGTCGGGTTCACCAAAATGTAAAGCGGAAAAATGATCAAACCCTAGTTGCTCTCCCCTCTTCCAACTCCAAGGAGAGAGAAGGGAGGTCGCTAGGGTTGATGGTTTTCACTTGGGAGACTTTACATTCAAAAGAGGGGTTGAAACCCACAAGATCCAATCCCACACAATGCAAGATTGGATGCTAAATGACTTTCAAGGGTTAAGACAGACAGCAAGGCTACCCTCTTTTGTAAAGAATATTGATAGAAGAATTAAGCTAGGAATGCATAGAAAGTGAGAAAGATTCGCTTATAAACTAAGATAGGGATATAGGATGAAGCTGCAGACCTGGAATTAGCAGTAAAATGTTGATACGGTGCTGTCCTACAAATTTGAGCAAAATTTGACGGGACGATGGCGCCCGACGTGCACACGATCCTCCGAAAAATCTGCGAAACGAAGGGGGATCTGTTCGTCTCTGCACAAGGATTCCAGATCTTCAATTTCAGCCGCGTACCTGCAACCTTGTTGTAAGGATGTTTGTATCCTTATGTGCGAAGGTATAGATGTTGTTGTTTGTTGTATGTTGTAGTAGTATGTAGTAAGTGATCTCCTCTTCAATGGTCGAATCCTTGTCTTGAATGCAACACTTAGCCTTGAATGGAGACTTAGAATGATCAATTGCTTGAAGGAATGCTTGAATGCTTGAATGTTTGAGTATCGTTTCCACGCTTTTTCCATCCATCCACATGAGAGAGGAAGATTTAGTTTATATACTTGTCAATTAGGGCTGATAGACTGATTTTCCCGACCTTAGGCCGACCAAGAAATATTATTTTCCAAATTGCAAACAAAAAGACCCGAAGTCCCAAAGGAGACCGGGCCCAAAATAGGGCCAGGGACCAGGGCGCTGGGCGCCATGGTCCTAGGGGACCAGGGCGTTGGGCGCCCTGGTCCTGAAGGACCAAGGCGCTGGGTGCTCTGGTCCCACCTCCCGGGACAGCAGGGTGCAAAGGAGGTTCAGGCCAGGGTGCAAGAAAATGCAGTTTTTAGTGTCGTAATCAGGTTTCGGGGTCTCCATTTAGGTTCCATGTTGCATCGCCATCGTGAAGACTGAAATGCAGTCGAAATTGCAAGTGTCACAATTTTAGGACGCTACAAGGTTGTCCACATAATCTTCCATAGTAACGTGCATGAGATCATGAAATATAGTAGTCATGGCTCTTTGATATGTAGCGCCTACATTTTTTAGCCCAAAGGGCATGAAATTCTAGTAGAAAGTTCCCTAAGGACAAGTAAATGCCATTTTGTGCTGATCCTCGGATGCAATTTTTATTTGATTATAACCAGAGAATCCATCCATCAAAGATAACATCGCATGACCTGCTGTGAGATCGACAATCAAGTCAATATTTGGTAATGGAAAGTCATCCTTAAGACAAGCTTTGTTGATGTCCCTAAAATATGTATATATTCTAATGCTATGATCTAGTTTACTGACAGGTACTAAGTTGGAGATCCATTCAGGATAATCAATTGGGCGTATGAATTTGACATCCAATAATTTCTCAAGCTCTGCTTTGACTAATAATGCCACTTGTGGATGCATCTTTCTCAATTTATGTTTCACCCAGGGTTTTGCCCCTAGTTTAACTATCAGATGATGCATTAGAAAATATGGGTCCAATCCAAGCATATTAGCATATGACCATGCAAAATTGATTTGTCACTCTGTGAAGAATCTTATGAACTTTGATCTTGTTGTCTCTATCAAAGATTGAGCCAAGAATATGTTGTGTGGAACTTCTTCTATGCCAATGTTTGTTTTGATGGTCTCGTCTACCAACATGGATGAATTTTCCTCATATGATGCTGGGAGAATGTCAAGCCTTCCATCTTTGGGTGCCTCAAAGATGTTTTCGCCCTAAGATACATCCTTTCTTTTTACTTTTTTGGGGTCAGATAGCACCACAATGTGGTTTTCACCATAAGACTCTTGATTTGTTTTTATTTTTATATTTTTGCAACTGGAAGGCCTAACACCCTCACCAAAATATGCCACGTTGTTGAATTCTATAGTGTATCCCACTTTATGGTCCCCAGGGGGAAGATCATCTCGTATGCCAAGATAGTCAATAAAAGCTTCACCATTTTGGAATGTGTCAAACTATGCAGGTCCTTCATGGTCCCAGTCAATAAGTTGGTGGTGAACAAGGGGAAGGCCTTTGATGTTTTCAAAGTTAGCAGGGCTAAGAGTGAAGATGCAGTTATATTCAGGTATGTCAAGGTAATTGTCGAGGTCATCGTTGGCACTCTCCTCATCAGTCTTGATCATGAAGGAATCCAAATTTTCATCACTAGTAGCGCATTCTGGGACAGGTGTTCTCATTCTATGTGATTTCAACCTAGAACCTAGAGGCAAGGACTATATGGGATCCTTAGGGGTTGTTTCTTGACTAGCTTTGAACTTTCTATAAAATTCTTTGTCTTCTATGGGTTCACCTGGTTCTCTGAATGTCTCAATGAGCTCATAGTCACTAGAGGATTTGTCTAAATCCCATTCCCATTCATTGGAGTCTGTGGAATAGCGATTCTCTTGTTGAATTTTGGCAACTTTTATTTGTAATGCTTCTCCTATCTTTTGAGTCTTGAAAGTCATGAAACCAAGTCCTTTAGAGCATTCCTTTTTGAATGTCAATTCAGGTTCTAAAGGTTCAATGATGCCTTCCTTTCTTAAGCCAAGAGGGCTTTTGCCATCATACCCAAATTTTTGTAGGATCTTGAACCCTTTGCCATATTTTTCACATAGTATGCTGATGTGATCTTGTGTATCATTTTCAGGGTCTTTATAAAGCATTTTGTATAAGTCTTCTTCTTCCATTTCACCCCATTTTTGGAAGATTGTAGGATCCCATTTAAGTGTAATGATAGATACTCGCTTAGTAGAATGTGGTCGTCCATATTCTTTTCATGAATTTATGACTTGTTGTAAGTACATGGTTTGATTCAAAGTGTATTCACCCATGCCCTTGTCTTGGAATTTGCCTTTAAGCTCACCTTGTTTTGATGTCGAAGGTTTTAATAACTCAGGATCAATGTATGTTGAAGAAGGAACAACCTCTCGATTACTTGGAATGATTGTCTTAGTTTTTTACCTCAAGTTATTATAGTATATGAAAGGATTAAGATCGCCATTAACTGTTATTTCAATTCCATTGTGAGGAAACTTGATGCATTGGTGATATGTAGATGTGACTAACCTCATTTCATGAATCCAAGGATGTCCTAGTAGTATATTGTATGTGAGATCCAGGTCTAGGACTTGACAAACCACATCCTTAGTAACTCGCCCAACTTTGAGAGGTAAGGTGATTGTGCCCTTAGATGAGCGTTCTTCATCATTATATACTTTGATGGTGATTTTTCTTGTAGAGTTCACAACTTTGTCTGAATATCCCAATTGTTTAATAGTGCTCAATGTACAAATGTTTAGACCTGCTCCTCCATCTATGAGGACTCATTTTATTTGATGTTTGTGTATGAAGGCTTCAATGTGTAATGGTGCATTATGTGGTTGGCTCACAGAGGCGTCATCGGCTTCTGTGAATGTAAGGGAGTGTGGAATGGAAAGGTGTCCCACCATGGCTTGAAACTGGTCCACATTCAGATCAGTAGGAACAACAGTATCCCTCAAGATTTTGTCAAGAATAGCTTTATGTGTGGGGATATGCATAAGAGCTCAAGGATTGAGATAAGCGTAGGTGTCTTCCCCAGGTGTTCTACAATGTAATACTCAGGCTTAGTTGATGAGGAAGAAGTGTTTTTAGCTGGAGCACCTTGCAAAGTGAATTTACCTTGATGAGTTGTGGCATTACATTTAGAGGTAGGTTCAGAAGAAGATCCAATACCTTTCAAGACGATCCTGGGTCCCTAAGTAGAATTCTCAGGCATGTTGGCATTATGTGAAAACTAGTATGTGGACATAATGATATTGTATGTTGTCATTGATGTCAATATGTGATATGAAGAGAGAACCGGCATATGTGAGAATCGGTATATATGCCAAAGTAAAGCGGTATATTTGTTCAAGGTGAACCGGCATGTCAAGGTGAACTGGCATGTAGTCATGGGAACCGGCACATGGAAACATTGTATGACTACTGGTTGGTAGGTAGTTTCCACTTCAGGATTTCTGATTGGAGTACTTCAAGCCTGTGTGACTCAATCGGTGATCTTTGTGTGATGAGTTAGTAGTGTAACAAAGAACAGATCATGTTGCCGCATCAGACTTATGCGCGTGAAGGATCTTGAATGAAGAAGACTATCCCTATCTACCTCAAGAATGTGCGAAGCCTATAAATGATGAAAACGCATGATGGATTATTAGCCGCCATGAAATCGGTGGATAATGAACGATGGAGAATGTCTTGAGATTTATTCAAGATCTGTTGCATTTAATGTAGTATGTTCAACAGTCGGGATTGAACCATTTGAATTGCTTAACCTAACAGGTTTAGGGTTTAAGGTCGATGTTGTGTTTCTTTCTAAAGTTGTTGGCAAAAGTTTTGTGTGTGTATCCAAGAGAAAGGATACATGTTTCTTGCTAGACCAGAGGAGAGAATTGATACCTACAAGAGTGTAAGTGTAGAAGGTGAAGAGGAGCTTAAGCAGATCTGCATTGGCATTGAGTGCTATCATCAGATCATTGTTATACCTGTTGATCTTTAACCACTTCAATAGTAGTGAAATCCCTTAACAGGGTAGCTTTAACTGGCTTGCTGTAAATCCTCTAACAGGGTAACTCGAAGCTACTGAGTTAGTGAAATCCTTTAGCTATTGAGTTCTTGAAATCCTCTAACAAGGTAACCTTTAATAAGGTTGAACCCTTAACCAGGCATTCTAGCCATCCCTTAACTGGGTGATCCCTAACAAGATCAGTTCGTAGCGGAACCTATTGTAATGTCTCTAACCGAACAAGGCTCCTAATAGAGCGGACTTCCAAAGAGTTCATAAACAAGCTTGTGGGTATTCATTCCCACCGTGGTTTTTCCCAGTTGGTTTTCCACGTGAAAAATATGTGTGTCATGTGTGATGCTTTTATCTTGTGATACTTTGTTGTTGTCTGTCAAGCATGTGATGGTTCTGTGTTTTATGCCTGTCAATAAAACATGTTGAACTAGATGATTATTATGTTTTGATGATAGATTACCTGTTCATGCATAAGATTGAAATGGTAGTGTAGTTTTTGAGTTGAGTGGAAAGCTAAGAGATTAACCAGTTAATGCTTGTCTCAGTCACTCTTGGCTTTATCGGTTGCACTTTGTTTCAAATTGGTATCACTGTTTACTAGTCATTTGAAGTGTCTGTTGTCAAACTGGTTTAAGACTATGTTTTTGTCTGTATTGATTCACCCCCCCCCCTCTCAGTACCGATTTGGTACTATTCGTTCATCATTGAGTTATCAAGTCATCTTGTCCTTGATGATAATGGTAGAGACATAATTATCCATTGAAATGTGATTGATAGTTGAATCATAATTATAAGATGCTCTAGTATAGTTGGTTTGGTCATTTGTGGCTTTATATTTTCCCTTGTCATGCTTCAGGAATGGTTCCTTAAACATCTCATGTTCCTGGTTGGATGAATGCCCTTCAATCTCAATGTCACCTCTATTAATAAGATCTTGTATGATGTTCTTCAGTCGATGACAATTTCCTATTTTATGTCCTTTTCTCTTATGAAATTCACAATACTCATCATCATTCCACCAATTTGGTTTGACCTTTGGCTCATATGGAGGAAAATCTAGAATTGTTATTATCTTTTTTGCCACTAGCTTCTTGAAAACTGATTCAAGTGTTTCTCCCAATGGAGTGTACTTCCTTTGTGACTTTGAAGTTGTTTGAGTATTCACTTGATTGTTTGTAGAGCTTGATCCAGAAAAAACAATTTTAGGTCGCACTGTATTTGCATCAACAACACCATCATTGACTGTGTTCTTGTTTTTATTCCAAAATCTTGGCTTGTCTTTTCCTTTAAAGTCCTCTTTGTTTTCTTTAAATATCTTAATGACTCCTTGTTCAATTAGGACCTTCTCTATTGCTAAGCCTTTTTCAATGACGTCCTTGAAGGTGGACAAACAAGCTTTTCTCAAGTCATAACCAATGTCTTTGTTAACATTCTAGGTGAAAATCTCTACCATTTATTTTTGTGGAATTTCACAAGAGTATCTGCTGGCTAGATTTCTCCATCTTTGTAAAAATGATGAAAAATATTCTCCATCCTTTTGCTTGGTGTTGCACAAGGTAGTGATTGATATGTCTGTCTCTATGTTGTATGAGAAATGTTGTATAAATGCCTCTACTAAGTCACCCCAAAACTTAATACCAGGTGGAAGTTGGGAGAACCATTCCATAGCTTGATCACCTAAGCTCTATGGGAATAATCTCATCAAATATGTCTCTTTTGTTGCTACCTCAATGCAAGTTGTGAAAAACTATCTTATGTATGCCTTAGGATCCCCTTTTCCTCTATACTTATCAAACTTAGGTGTCACAAAGTGTGTAGGAAATGGAGGCATTGGAATGCTCTTGTCAAATGGATAAGGACATATGTCTCTCATTGTGTATGTTGGCTTCGGTGCATTTATGTCCTCCATTTTCTTTTGTAGGTCCTTGATTTGCTATTCCAAATTGCTCTTAGGTGGAGACCTACTTCTTGGACCATACCCCATGCTTGAACCACCGGGTGGAGGAGGAGCATGTTGCATATATGGATGATGTTGATCATACACATGTTCATATGGAGGAGGTCTATAATGATGCTATGTATATGGACCACCTGGCATAGAGTCATGTTGAGGAACAAAAATTAGCTTTGTCCATGTATACCATATGTAGCATCCTAAAATTGTGACACTTGCAATTTCGACTGCATTTCAGTCTTCACGATGGCGACGCAACATGTAACCTGAATGGAGACCCCAAAACCTGATTATGACACCAAAAACTGCATTTTCTTGCACCCTGGCCTGAACCTCCTTTGCACCCTGCTGTCCCGGGAGGTGGGACCAGAGCGCCCAGCGCCCTGGTCCCTGGCCCTATTTTGGGCCCATTCTCCTATGGGGTCTCGGGTCTTTTTGTTTGCAAATTGGAAATTATCATTTCCTGGTCGGCCTAAGGTCGGGAAAATCAGTCTTTTAACCCTAATTGGCAAGTATATAAATGACATTTTCCTCTCTCATTTGGATAGATGGAAAAAAGGGCGAAAGCAAGATTCAAACATTCAAGCATTCAAGCATTCAAGCATTCCTTCTAAGTCTCCATTCAATGCTAAGTGTTGCATTCAAGACAAGGATTCAACCATTGAAGAGGAGATCACATACTACTACAACATACAACAAACAACAACATCTATACCTTCGCACATAAGGATACAAACATCCTTACAACAAGGTATTAGTACTTGTTTTACATTACAGACATTTACATTTACAGCATTTCTCATTTCTTGGTTAATTCCAAAACCAGGGTTTGACCTAAAGGCAAACCCCTAATCCCTAACCCCCCAATCATCTTCACTTTTCTGTGTGTAGGTTGCAGGTACGCGGCTGAAATTGAAGATTTGGAATCCTTGTGCAGAGACGAACAGATCCCCCTTCGTTTTATCGATTTTTCGGAGGACCGTGGTGCTTGGACACCATCGTCCTGACAACTTTTGCTCAAATTTGCAGGACAGCGCCGTATCGACATTTTACTGCTAATTCCAGGTCCGCGGCTTCATCCTATATCCCTAACTCAGTTTATAAGCGAATCTTTGTCACTTTCTATGCATTCCTAGCCTAATCATTCTATCTACATTCTTTACAAAAGAGGGTAGCCTTGCTGTCTTAACCCTTGAAACTCATTTAGAATCCAATCTTGCATTGTGTGGGATTGATCTTGTGGGTTTCAACCCCTCTTTTGAATGTAAAGTCTCCTTAAGTGAAAACCATCAACCCTAGCGACCTCCCTTCTCTCTCCTCGGAGTTGGAAGAGGGGAGAGCAACTAGGGTTCGATTGCGATTTTTCGCTTTACATTTTGGTGAACCTGACATGAACATCCTTTCTGATCATTCATGATTAGATCTGAAAATCGATTCCTTGATTACATTTCCATGTTTGATCTTTTGCAAATTTTAGAGGTTGATTGCATAAAAACCCTAAATTTTCTTTTTGGAAATTGAACTTGTGAAATATTTAATTATTAATGCTTGTTTCAGATCTGCCCTTCTATTACAAATTATCAATTCATATTTGTGCTTTAATTTTGAAAATTAGGTAGTTAAGTGTCAAAACCCTAATTTTTGAAACCCTCTTGATTCAACCTTTGTCCGACAATTTCACTGATCAAAACATCTCCAAATCAGCTGTAACTTTGGATTCCACAATAAAATCACAATATCTTTCATCCCTGAAAATTTGGAAAAAAGTTGCGAGGACCGTGTGCACTCCGAGCGCCATCATCCCCAACATTTTTTCCGAAATTTCGGGAGCAAGATCTTACTATATTTTCCTGCTAAAATCCAGAATTTTGGCTGATTTTATCAATTATAACACTTTCAAATTTACAGTCAAAGTTGGTCTTGTGATTGCTTGGTTTAAGGCTTCTAATCATTCAAAAATTGGTGAAATTGAAATTTTGTGTCAAAATTGTGTTCTTACTGTCCTAAATCTGAAAAGTGTGTTTGCATTCATTCGAAATTTCAGTGCTTTATTCAAATTCTTGCATTTTGTGACTTTTGAAATTAAGTGCTTAATTACAACAACTTTGATTTCCGCTTTCAAAATTGAATTTTGCGTGAAATTGAGTCAACTTTTAAATTTCAAAACTTGCATTGCTTTTGACATTCCCTCTAAAATCATAAAATTCAAAGTTTCAGTTTCCCTCTCTTTTTCAAAATTCAAATTTTGCATTTTTCGACAATCTTGGTAGGGTTCAATTTTGAGATTGCAACTTTAATTTGGCCTATCTACAGATCGTAAAATCACTCAATTTTTTTAGATTAGCTTTAAAATCATCATAACTTTTCATCCCTACAAATTTTGAAAAAAGTTGCAAGGACCGTGTGCACTCCAAGCACCATGGTCCTGGACATTTTTTCCGAAATTTCGGGAGACTGTCGTGATTGCATTTAACAGCTTAAATCTGGAAAATTGGCTGATTCTACTGAAAATTGCTACCTCTAAAATTCAAAATCTTCTCTCCCTCTCTAGTGCATGAGTTTTACAACAATAAGCCCTACTTCCACTATTCCCGTTAGACAAAGCCGTAGAATTAAGTCTTTCCAAGGTTTAATTACCGAGGAGATGGAACCTAATTTGAATAGCCTTTTTAATGAGGATATGGGTAATTCCTCTAATCCTCCTAATGATGAAGAAGCTCTCCATGAGGTTTCTGTAGAACAACTTGCGAAATTGGATAATCAATTTGATGATTTTCGACAATGGATGTCTCAAGAATACCCCGATAGTCAAGCTCTTCCTTTAATTGAGGGTCTAAAACGTATGCTTCAAAGTGATAAGAATGGAATTGATATTTTGCGTGGTATTGCACACATTGTGGATTCGAATGTAATGCCTATGAAGAGTTGTGCCGAATCTTTAGGTTATACGCAACCTCCCACTCAAGTCAATCATTCTATTCCTTTGACAACTTCTATTGCTAGCATACCTACTTTTACATCAAACATAATGGCTACTTCTCTACAAGACATTCCTCCTGTGATTACTAGTCATGGGGGCAATCCTTCCTCTTCAATTAATTCTCTTCCTTCATTTGATCCGACTTCTTCATTCATTCCTTCAATGAGTGTTCCTATTACATCTTCACAAATGAACATGACGCAAGGGGGCAATTCATTTAACCATTCCATTCCTCCTTGTAGTGTTTCTCCTGTCCAATCATCTCCTATGACTAATTATCATAGAGTCCCACCACCTTACTCTTTACCTTCTTTCAATAACATAACACCTCCATCTCAATCTAACACGTCTAATATGAATTCTTCGACTGAAGCGACCATTAATAATCTTGCACAAACTGTCTCTTCTTTACAGCAACAAATTGCCTCTATGAATCAATCTAAGTTTAGTGTGCCCACATTTGATGTTGCGAGCCCACTTTCTCTTGACATTGTTCGAGCTATCCCTCCTAAACATGTTGAAATCCCGCATTTGGAGCTTTATAATGGTAAAGGTGATCCTCTAACACATGTTAAGACTTTTCAAACAATATGTACCAATTTTGCTTATGACCAAAGGTTGCTTGCAAAACTGTTTACTAGAACATTAAGAGATAAAGCCCTACAATGGTACTGCTCGTTGCCTTCTTATTCTATTACTTCTTTCGAACAACTTGCAAATGCTTTCATTCAACAATTTCAAAACTATATAAGTCCTAAAGTTACTTTGACTGATTTAATGCATTGTAAACAAGGTGTTAAAGAAAAAGTGACTGATTTCATTGGTAGATATAAGCATTTGTATGCTCAAATTTCTTTTCCAGTGCCTGACAATGATATTCAAAGAATCTTCATTTCTAATTTACAAAAAGATATTCGAGACAAACTTCTATTTTCTGAGTTTACTTCTTTCCAACAGTTGTGTGCAACTCTTCACAATTATCAACTGACTGTGAGTCAAATGGAACAATCACATCCTATGGCTCCGAGTGATAAGGGTGATAGCAGTCAACAACCATTTGGAAAGTTTAAACCGAACAGAGATTCCATCAAATTCAATGAAAACATCATCAACAACAATGTGAATGCAGCATCAGGTGTGCCTCCTATTTCTAAGTTTCTCAAGAAAGAAAGAAAGTATACTCCTTTGAACGAATCATTGCATAGTATTATGAATAAGTTATTGGAACAAAATGTGCTTACTCTCCCTCCTATAAGGCAAATTGATCTTGCAAAGATTACTTCACCTTATTTTGATAACAAATCTTTTTGTCACTTTCATCGTCAACCTGGGCATGATACTGAAAAATGTTTTTCTTTAAAGGGTAAAATTCAAGATTTGATTGATAATAATACTATTTCTGTTTCTGGAGTGAATGATAAAGGCAACACATCTGTAGCTCCTCCTAACCAAAATCTTTAGATTTTTACTGATCCATTACCTTCTCATACCTCTAATGCGATTGAGACTAATGATTCCTCTCTCTCATCTGATGGTCTTGTGTCTATGACTCCGAATGTGATTAACTTTGTACAGCAGCAAGAAAACCCTAAAGAACCTTCCATCACATTTGATTCTAGTGAAACCATTAGAGCACCTGATGGTCCTTTATACATAATTACAAAAGTCAAGAATACACCTTGTCGTGGAGTGCTTATCGATCCTTCGTGCATGGTTAATGTTATTACTGAGGAATTTCTTTTTACTTTGCAATTGAATCAAGTGATCTATGACAAAACAGATGTGATTGTGAAATTATTTGATGCATTTTCTTCTCCTGGGATTGGCTCTATTACATTACCTATTGAGGTCCATAACAAATCTCTTGATGTGAACTTTGCTATTATTCCTTCTTCTGAACAATTTCGTGTGAAGCTTGGCTATCCTTGGCTATCTTCCATGAAAGCTATTGCTTCTCCTATTCATAAGTGTTTGAAATTTCCCCATAATGGTGAAGTTGTTACTGTCAATCATAGTCTCTTTAAACCAGCTGAGAGAACTTCTAGCGTTCCTATAGATTACTTTTGGCCTAAAAAATTCCAATCTCTTCCTCCGCAAAGTGATCATCTTTTCAAATCTTATCAAAAGTGGAAAACAGATATGATCCTATCTTTAAGTGAACCTAGAACACCCAAACTTGACATTCCTATCATTCTTGAGAAGGAAGTTCTTCCTTTGAAAGATAAAACTAATGTCTTTCCTCAAGAAGATTCCTAACCCATCCCTATGGATGTGACTATGTCTATTCCTAATAAACCTTCTAAACGTAGACCTATACCTCCTCATCATGATGGACTTGGTCTTCTTCCTAAACCAAAAATTCCTCCTTTATATGGAGCAGTTCCTCCTCCTTCCTTTTATAGAGAGAAGAGACCTTCTTCTTCTCCTATTATCCAACCTAAGAGACCACAACCTAAACACCCAAGTGATAAGGATGAGAACATTCCTCCACCTCAATCTTCTCCACTTCCTACTAAGACTAGATGAAATCGTTCTGCACGTGAACGCCGACAAAAGCATCGTCTTAGAGCTCAGGCAGCTGCTTCTCAAACTTTGCAATCTAGAAAAACACCTTCAACAAGCATTATTCCATTCTCTCCAAAATCTCCAAAACATAAGATGCATGATGGTCTTGATCCTGTGCGAGTTAAAGATCCTATTTTTATAAATCTTGATGATGATATAGATGAAAAAGTTATTCATGATGAACATGTTACTCCTCTTGCTTCTGATAGTGAATATGAACTTGTTGATATTGATAACCATTTATCTAATGAATTTTCTAAAGCACTTATCCTAGCTCGTAGACAAGAACAACGTGGCTCAGAACATGAACATAGCCCTTGTTTGGATCTTGTGATAGCTCCATCTGCTGTGTTGGATGTTCCTCCTCTAGCGTGTTCCCTGCCTTCCCGAAACATTGATTAGCAAGATCGAGGGGTAGATGACATGCTAGACTAGTTTCATTAGCATAGCAGATTCTCTCCTCCTATCTTTTGTTACTTCATCTATATGTTATTCTCATTCTTCTATTTGTTGTCCTTAGTGTTGTCTACTTGAGGATGATGCAAAGCATTGAGATCTCTTTTGGTCTCTCTCATGTTGACTCAAAAGACACATGTGTTCCCTTCTTCTAGGTGACCTTCCTTGATTGGGGAATGAAGAACAATTATGCATACATACATATGATATATATACATGACTTATCATATAGCATACTGACCCCAAGGAAAGCGAAGTCACCTCATGCTTTGTGTTTTGTATCTATTATCCTTGGGTTTATCTCACACTTGGGGGCTAAATCCTTGCGATAACATGCTCTTTTCCTTTCTCATTTCTTATGTGTATCACTACATTAAAACAATCACCCCTGTTGAGGCATGTGCGATCGCTTTAACGTAGGGGGGCATACACCCTGTCTATCCCTTCAAGATACTCAAAAATTTCTTGGCGAACTTAGCTTTGCCTTGAAAATTTTCGGTATTTCTTTTGCATGACTCATAGTGAGGGAACCTTACTACTGACAGTCATGGTTCTCCCTCATGATCTTCCCTTTTACTTTGTCAATCGAAGTCGTAAGATCCCTAGTCCACTGGGGGCTTGGTGTGTCTTGCCTCCTTGACGTGGTGAAAGTCTTTCAATGTTGTTTCCTTGTACTTTACCGGAAGTATGAGCATACATACTCCTGCTAAAGTGGGGGCTAAATGTAGTGTCCTAAAATTGTGACACTTGCAATTTTGACTGCATTTCGGTCTTCACGATGGCGACGCAACACACAACCTGAATGGAGACCCCGAAACCTGATTATGACACCAAAAACTACATTTTCTTGCACCCTGGCCTGAACCTCCTTTGCACCCTGCTGTCCCGGGAGGTGGGACCAGAGCACCCAGTGCCCTAGTCCTTCAAGACCGGGGCGCCAGCGCCCTGGTCCCCCAGGACCATGGTGCCCAGCGCCCTGGTCCCTGGCCCTATTTTGGGCCCGGTATCCTATGGGGTCTCGGGTCTTTTTGTTTGCAAATTGGAAATTATCATTTCCTGGTCGGCCTAAGGTCGAGAAAATCAGTCTTTTAACCCTAATTGGCAAGTATATAAACGACATTTTCCTCTCTCATTTGGATAGATGGAAAAAAGGGTGAAAGGATGATTCAAACATTCAAGCATTCAAGCATTCAAGCATTCAAGCATTCCTTCTAAGTCTCCATTCAAGGCTAAGTGTTGCATTCAAGACAAGGATTCAACCATTGAAGAGGAGATCACATACTACTACAACATACAACAAACAACAACATCTATACCTTCGCACATAAGCATACAAACATCCTTACAACAAGGTATTAGTACTTGTTTTACATTACAGACATTTACATTTACAGCATTTCTCATTTCTTGGTTAATTCCAAAACCGGGGTTTGACCTAAAGGCAAACCCCTAATCCCTAACCCCCCAATCATCTTCACTTTTCTATGTGTAGGTTGTAGGTACACGGCTGAAATTGAAGATCTGGAATCCTTGTGCAGAGATGAACAGACCCCCCTTCGTTTCGCGGATTTTTCGGAGGACCGTGGCGCTCGGGCGCCATCGTCCCGACAACTTTTGCTCAAATTTGCAGGACAGCGCCGTATCGACATTTTACTGCTAATTCCAGGTCCGCAACTTCATCCTATATCCCTAACTTAGTTTATAAGTGAATCTTTGTCACTTTCTATGCATTCCTAGCCTAATCATTCTATCTACATTCTTTACAAAAGAGGGTAGCCTTGTTGTCTTAACCCTTGAAACTCATTTAGAATCCAATCTTGCATTGTGTGGGATTGGATCTTATGGGTTTCAACCCCTCTTTTGAATGTAAAGTCTCCTTAAGTGAAAACCATCAACCCTAGTGACCTCCCTTCTCTCTCCTCGGAGTTGGAAGAGGGGAGAGCAACTAGGGTTCGATTGCGATTTTCTGCTTTACACCATACTATATAGGAATGTCATGAGTTTGCTCTAGTGTGTTGCCCCCAAATTTGATGTGGGGTTTCCTTGTGTCCAAATTTTTAGCATGCCTTTGAATATACAATTGCTTTGGTGGTTGGTCCTTAGCCTTGGTATGTGATTGAGTATACTTTTCTGCATAAGGCTTCCATAATGATCTACGAAGGTGAGTATCATATGCTTGACCATGTGCATGTGGGACCTCTGGTTTTTGAAACAAAGATGATGGTGATTCAGGCACCATATGTGGTCCTCTATTGCCTCAACTATTAGGCCTCCTTTGATCCATGTTGAGGTGAGGTTGTTGCAAAGGTCAATTTTCCATAATTTGAGACATGTCAAAATCATGAGGGATCTTGGCTCCACTTTGTGCCATCACTTGTAAGAAGTATTGTCTATCTCTCTTCATTATTTCCTCAACCAATCGATTGAAACGGGGATCCATAATGGACTCTTCCACTTCTTCTGAATGTACTGAAATGTTGTCCATATTGTCATTGTGTGTGTCATTGTTGTTTGTAGTGTCCAAGTTCTCAACATTTGGAATGTTTCTATAAGCATCCATGTCAGGCAATGTGTTATGATCAGAATTGAAAAACATATCATTGTCATACTCATAGACACTCATGTTTGCGGACTCTTGAGCTTCTTTAGTTTCTCTCCTAGATTTTTGGGAACAGGATTCAACCATGAACTAGGTATTGACAAAGATGTGTGAGACTAGATGAAAATGGAAAGAGTATGGAAGACTAAGAGTTGGATGGAATATAAATGAATCTGAGGTGTACTTACAATGTCCAAAGTGTAAGAACAAGTATGTATGTAGTAGAGTAGGTGTGGCTTCCAAAGAGATGATAGTTTCTCTTGATGAGGTAAGTTGACCTTGACTCTAAATAAGACCAAATGAGACCCAAAGGTGATAGACCTTGATGAGGGACCACTTAGCAAAATGTTGTTGTATGTAGTGTGTTGACAAAGTAAGATGAGGACAAGCAAGTGACCTTTTGACTCAATTTTAGGCAAATGTGAATGTAATGTAAGGTGTAAAGCAATGATGGACTTTGTGAGACCCAAGGACAGGTTGAATGCTAGATGAAAACCTAAAGAGATAACCTAGGAAGCTCAATAAGTCTGAAACTGGTTGTTCTTGTTTGCTGAATTCTGAAAGTTTTCAATCCTAAACACAGACGTGCATGTATACTTCATAGATGCGCTTAAAGGACACTGATGCTATTCTACCAAACACAAACACATTTCTGCCCTTCACAAACGTGGTTAGACAATGCAAATGCTTTTATGTCAAACACAGACTCATTTCTGCAAACTGAGTGCAATTTTTCCAATCTGTCAAGTTGTTTTTGTGACCAAATCTAAATGTTTGACTGTTTTTTGTGTCAAGAGGACACAATGTTGATGAAGACTCAATGTTTGCAAGTGTTTAGACTCAAAATGACTTCGAGAAAAGTGTGTTGTTTGATGTAAAATTGTTTTGCATACACTTGAAGACACAAAAGACACAATGTTTTGATGTTTGGTCTTGAATGTTTGAATGTTCAAAATAAGTCAAGCACAATTCTTATGGCTAGCCAAGACAATAGTTGTTGATCCCACATGGAGTTTCCCATGAGGTTACGATATTCAAAGCGGATACTTAGATGCTTGACCCCACTGGCTCCACCCTTAGTACTCACTTCTCGGGGCAGCCAAGTATCAATTCCCATGAAAACTCCCTGTGGAAAACTTTGTATCTCTACTAAGAACCGTATGTGTGTGGGCCGCTACTAGAGGTCTGACCTCCTGCCCCAACAACTAGAAGTATTTTGGCTTCTAAAACAACAAGGTGCTAGTAAGGGCATCCACTCGTGTGGCCATACATGCAGCACTTTCAGCTCTGTAAATACAGAAGGCTCCCAACTGGTAGGGGTTACACTCTACAACTGATCAAATAAATTTGATCAAACGGGTTTATGGGGAGACATAGTGTTGGTATGAACTAATCAACACACATCATTCATAGTTTTCACCATGAATACAGTTGTTTATAGTGGTCTGGAAGTAGATGGCTTTTCTTCTGCTACCACTTGGGTCATTCTCTCCTCACTAGTAGTCCTAATGACCACATGGGGAGACAGGCCCTCTAAAGATTAAACAAAAAGAGCCTATTGCTCAAGACACAAAAGACAGTGGTTCAATTTTAGTGCACCAATTGAAATGTTTGCTAACCTATGAAAACAAGGCACACAATAAAGATCCAAAAACCCTTGCCAAGGTCCTGCAACAAAGATCTATTAGTAGTTTGAATTTGTTTCAAATGATCACTCCTTCCTGCAAGCACACAAGTTAGGTAAATTTTAAATCCAAAAGACTTTGTGAAAATAGGGGCCTTCAACAAAATGATTTTTTGCTTTCAAGATAAGCTGCACCAATTTCGTTAGCTAGATCTAAAAATGTTAGCTCAAAATAAACCAGATCTGAAACTTAAACGACCAAAACTGAATCAAAGAAACCAAAAATACAACAACCGAACACAAACATAGTTATCACAGACATAGATGCTGCAAGAACACATAGACATGCCTAGATCTGACACAAACGTAGTTCTCGAATGCAGACATGGCTCCCGAACGTAGACGCGCTTGAATATTTCACAAACACGACTACGGAACACAGATGCGTTTCCTGAAATCTACAAAAAAAAAATATTGTCAAAGATGCAGACGTGGTTCTAGATGTCACAGACGCGGCAGAAAATAAAAAATGCAATCCGAAAGTGTGCAGACGCGAAAATATCAAAAATGTTGTCGGAAATGTCAGATTTGCAACTTCAAAACAAAATTTGCAACAAAAGATGTTAAATGCAAAAGGGACAAGAGTCCCACCGGGCGTGCCAAAATGTTTACGGTGAAAATGGATACAACAATATTGAAAGACTAAATGAATTCAACCACAAAACCCTAGCCTAACAACAACAAAGATCCACCATAACATATGAAGATTACCTAAGACAATGCAAATCAAATGAAATCACAAAGATTATACCATCACATGTCCAATAGGGTTTGAATCTCCATTCTTCCTATCTCCATTGATCTTGCTTGATATATTTGCTCTCAAATTTTATGTGTGCACAAGAGCTCAACAAAGAACGAAAATGTGGTTGCAAGTAGAATCGCATATGAAAGTGCAAAGGCATAGTGTAATCGAATGCGTGAGTGAGTGTGTCATGGTTTGATAATGAAGGAAGCATCTCCTTATATAGAAGACACTATAAGAAATGGAGGGATAAGATTGAGAGGTGTAAAAGATAAATGGTCGGCTATGATTAGAGGGTAGGTAAAGGAAATAAGAAAATAATGAGAGGGTAGGTGGTGTATGAATTAAGAGATGAATGATATGTGTCATAGGTAGAAAAGGTTAATGAATTAATTAAATAAATAAAGATTTATTTAATTAATAGAAGAAGTGGGATCAATTAAATAAATAAAAGTATCTATTTAATTTAAGAAAATGGGAATTTAAATAAATAAATGTATTTATTTAAATGAGAAATAAGGCTAGAAGAGGATAAATGAATTAATTAAATAAATAAAGATTCATTTAATTAGTAGAAAGATTAGGCTAAAGTAATTAAATAAATAAAAATATTTATTTAATTAGATAGGACAATTTTAGGTGTCTACAATATTAATATAAATAATATATTGAAATTAAGTTAGTGTAAGGTCAAAGTTATCATACAATATTAATGTTAAATTATTATATGTTATGAGATTATATTATAATTGTTTTCTTATTATTATATTTTTACTTTTATTTTTATTTTTATATTAATAAAGTGCAATGCACTATCCCTAACCTGAAAAATAGTATTATTAATTTATATTTTGATGTGAAAGCATATCTAAATGTTAAACTTTTAAAAAGTCAAAGATTCAGATTAAATTTAAACAATTTAACCCTAAGTGAATAATAACCCTTACCTATTCTTAATTGTAATTTTCAACATCACATTAATTGTAATGAAAGTGTGAAGCCTAACCCTAAGCTAGTTGTAACTTTGTATTCCTAATTGATCTCAAAATAAAATTGTTATTACAATATTAATTTTAATCATATTAATAATATTAAAATTTTAATGCTTTATTTATTAAAATATATTATTCTAAATATGTTTTATTTAAAATGTCTCCTTTTTATTGATATAGATTGCCTAATTCCCAAACATATTCTTACATGGAGCCTAACTGAACATTAAGCCTAATATTATATAATTGTTTTCTTCTTATTATATAGATTTATTTCTATATTAATAAACTGCAACACACTAACCCTAACCCAAATATAATAATATAAATCCCTAACCCAAATATAATAATATTAGTAATTTATATTTTAATGTGAAGACATATTTAAATTTTAAACTTTAAAAAAGAAAAAGATTTAGATTAAATTTAAATAATTTAAGTAAATAATAATCCTTATATAACTTTAAATGTAATTTTCAATATCACATTAAATGTAATCTTTATCAAGATAGTGTGAAAGTTAACCAACTTTCAATTTCTAATTGATTTCAAAATAAAATTATTATTATAATATTATTTTTTATCTTATTTTTAATATTTAAATTTTAAAACTTTATTTAATAAATATCTTTATTCTAAACTATTTTTATGTAAAATGTTGAGGTATAATTAAATTATATTTTATAACTATATTAGTAATATTTAATATTATATCATATTATTATGATAATAGTAAATTTATTGTTAGTGGTTTAAGCTGTAAAATAGCAACATGTGTTTTCTTTTTTGCTTAGCTACCAAATGTCTACCATCTATAATATTTTTCATTGATGACGCAATTGTAATATTTATTTTAACTTTTCTTTTTATTAAATGAAGCAATTGCAATATTTATTTTAACTTTTTTTTTCATTAAATGAAGCAGTTGTAATATTTATTTTAACATTTTTTCATTAAATGAAGCAGTTGTTAATCTCCAAGATGGCATGAGGTATATACATGTAAGTTCAATGAAAAACCACGTCAACTATCAAACTCACTAATGGAAAAAATAACACTATCTTCCCCAAAATCTATCTAACAAGCTACCAGCCATTGAAATAGAAGGAATAATAGTAGATTTCCAAATAATAATAAAATAATAGTCTATTCTGCATACATTTACATAGAAGCTTTCTCAGTTGTGTAAATTTTCCAAAGTGAAAAACATAGATTCGATCAAATAGGCTTGGAGTTAAATATGTAGATAGGTTTAGCATTCCAAATATTGATAAAGAATTATTTTTATATAATCTAAACTAAAATTCATCAAACTATAAAAAGAATTGTGCCATTATTTTTTCACTATCAATTTCATGAATTTTGAAATGTTTGGCTTCCATTTTAACGATAAATAAATTTATTCATTTCCTTTCTCAAGTGAAAATCAGTTATGTGCAAGAATTATAGCCATTTAAGTGCTTGAATTTGACAAAATGCACAAATAATCCAAGTTTTCTAATGCAATTTTGGTTTTGAATGTCCAACCTATGGGAAAATATATATGTTTCTAAAAGACAATATCCTTCCACCTGATTTATCTTGGAACCAAAAATGAAAATTTATCCATCAATCATCTTGTTACACCCTAACAACTGATATTCTTTACCGACAAGGTCTTGATGGTACTCTCCTTAGGTGTCTTAAAAGTAACAAATCTAAAATGACCTTACAAGAAGTTCACACAGGTATTTGTGGTACTCATTCATGTGGTCCTACTCTAGCCAAGAAACTTCTAAGAATGGGATACTATTGTCCTAACATGGAAAAGGAATCCTATCAGTTTTCTAGAAAATGTCAGAAATGCCAAATCCATGGAAATCTTATACATGCACCAGCACAGGAGTTACACAATATCATGGTTGATCTGTCAATGGGGACTAGACGTAGTGCGTAAGTTCCACTTCCCCTCCTCAAATGGACACAAGTTCATAATCACAACCACTGAATATTTCACAAAGTAGATTGAAACTATTCCATCAACCACCCATCACTGACAAGAAAATATCCCCCTTCATCTTGAACTACATTATCTGTCGGTATGGCATTCCTAGTTCCATTATCACTGACAATGGTAGACCCTTCAATAACCAAGATGTGCAAGAACTTTGTGAAAGATTCCATATCTAGCATTACTTTTCGACACCATATTATCCTCAAGAGAATGGCAAAGAAGAAGCTTCAAACAAAACCATTTTAAAAATCCTAAAAAATTATGAACGATGTTGGTCATGATTACCATGTCCAATTAAATCCTACCTTATGGGCATACCGATCTAGCATCTGCACCCCTACTAGAGCCAAACCATATACGTTTGTGTATGGATCAAAATCCATTTTACCCATTGAGGTTGAGATACCTTCACTCAAAGTATCATTGAAAGGACTCATCCCAAATGAGGAATATCGTGTATCTAGGCTACAAGAGTTAAAGTTACTAGATGAATGTCGCCAGCATGCCTTTGATCATCTAAACGTGTATCAATATTGGATGTCCAAAAGCTACAACCATAAAGTGAGGCCAAGAATTTTTTAGGTTGGTGACTTCATACTAAAAGAGAATCCCTACAATCAACAAGATTAGGAAAAGAAGGGAAAGTTTGAACCAAACTAGCTAGGTCCATTCGTCATCATATTAGCATATGGATTTGGGGCATATTAGATATCTACACCAGAAGGGGACCTATTTGACGAACATATCAATAACATCCATCTCAAAAATTTATACAGATGACTCATCCAATGCATCGAAAAAAAGCAAAAAATAAATAAAAATAAAAATAAAAAAACAAAATTAATTTAAAAATAAAAAAAGCAAAATAAAAATCATAAAAATCAAAAGGGGTGCAATAAAAGCAAGTAGTGAAAACCTAGCAACAGGAATTATTTTTTATATATTGGCTCTTCCATCTATTAGTGTATATGTCATACATCCACTTTTTGCTATCATTATCCATATCTATAATAAAATCCTTGTGTACATCTCGGACATTGCGGTGATGTCTCACCATGGCTTGGTGATCATGATATATATCCATATTAATAAAAGGTTGTTTCCAAATTGGGGGCAAAATCCTGACCTCGGTGGGGTAAATTTTCTTTGAGCTTAAGACAATAGACAAACAATGGTAAGATAAAACATTGGAACAAAGATCACATAGAAACTCAACGTTGAATATAGAACACAATTTTTGAAGTCGACTATCAAACTCAACATTAGGATCAATAAAACAAAAAATCAATGGATGATCTATTTTAAGTCATGGTTTGATCACTTTGGCATGATGGTTTTGACATTTTGTATCTTGATATTTGTTATCATATCTCCTAAGCGACTCAAGGAAGCAGCATGATATTTTTCTTTGTCTACTATTTGTGAGTTAATCATTACTGTTATGAAAATTTGTTGCAGGACATGATCGATGACGTATCATCAAAGATATTTTGGATTTGCATAAGTAAAGGGTCAACTCTTGTCTATTTTATGCAAGCAACACTTAGGTCATCTTGGTTCAATCATACCTTAATTCTTGTGTTGCCTTGCAATATCAAAATCCATGTAAGACTTACTTAGGTCATCATGGTTCAATTATACCTTGATGTTTGTACTCTCTTCCAACATTTTAAAAGCTCAATGATGATAAAAAAAGTGATGAATACTAAGAGGGGGGGTGAGTTAGTATACCCAATAAATTAAACAATCTCTTAAGCAGTTTAACTGCAAACCAATGTAGCAGATTAAACAATAAACAGGTTAAGACATTAACAAGCCAAATAGAAAATAAAGCGTTCACCCACAGAAGAACAATCACCATAACACAAGATTTTTTGACGAGGAAACCCAAATGGGAAAAACCATAGTGAGTAAAACTCACAAGTCAACTATCTGTAGAATAGTAACTAGACCGGTTAAAGTCTTAAAATTTTCTTCACCAGAACAGATCCTGTTAGGAATCCAAATCTATGTTAGGAGATAAGTCCTCTTAAAGACTACCCGTTAGAGGATTTCAGATCCACAACTGTGAACCACCTTGTTAGAGGATTTACAAAGGCTTGGCTGAGCCTACCCAGTTAAGGGTTTCAGACTTGTCGAAGATATGAGTAATCAACAAGTGAATGATCTAGACAATAGCACAGTATGCTTGATTAGATCCTTGACAATTCCTTGTTAATGCATTTCAGCATTACTTCAATCTTCTCTATTTGCACTCTCTATCTCTTCACACAGACCTAATCTTCACTTCAATGTTCTCACATAATAACCTTCTTCTCCATAAAATCTAGACATGGTGTCCTCATATAGGAATCCGATTTCATGTCGGTCCAATAAGATTAGACTACAATTTCCTAGGTACAGTGCATCTAGACACATTTGGTAACATAGCACAAAAACACTACCAAAGCGTTGGTGGATGATAACACATCACAGATATACTAGTTGGTAACTCATCACATATATACCAGTTAATACAATATATCGATTACCCGATGTCATAATGAAGACTAGAAAATCGGAGCATAGTGTTCCGATCAAAAGATTAACTACCGCTCGGGTTCTTCATTCCGCTTGAGATCCTCGTACCACTTGGGTCTTCAGTCATCCTGTGACCAGTAAAACATCTTTTGCAAAACACTGATAGTCTAAAGACTATACATTTAATGACTTACAATACCGGTTGGAACAACTACCGGTTGAGTATAACTCATACATGAAATAAGTGTGTGTCCATCAATGACAATCACAACTAAACATCATCAAAATACCAACAATCTCCCCCTTTGGCATTGATGGCAACACTTAGGAAACTTTTGACATCTAAGTGCTTTACAAAAATGATGTCATAATCAAAATTACTCCCCCTAAGCATATATACTACTCCCTTTGTAAAAGTTACAAGTATGTGCATAAAATGGTAACATTCACCAAAACACAAAATTTTTAATTATATACTACTCCCCCTTTGCCAACAATGACAAAGTAATGCAAAGTATCCCTTTTTTCATAAAATAAAAATAGAGTAGATGTTCATGACAATAAGGAATGAAATTTCACAAAAATAGATTTAAAGTTTTGCACAAAAGTCTTCATGTCCGATGTCCATGACTCAAGTAGCGAGGCAACAATCTCACTTTCAATCTTCATTTGTAATGCCAGTTCTTCCATTGCATCAATGGTAATCATCTCTTGAGTCACCGTGGTAGCTTCCAAGTTGAGAAAACATCTCTAAAGAACCTGCAGTTTTGACAATAGGAGCAGTTGAAGCTCCTGCAGATCTTGAGTCTGGTTGTTGATTTCTAAGTCCATCTTGGCAGTCTGATGCTGAAGATGATGAATAGTTTGTCCATATACAGTGAATGGATCATAGGGCATCTTGAAGTTGCAGATATATTCTTGTAACTCCGATTGGAGTTGAGTCTTCTGTTTGAGAACATCTTCACAAAACAGATGGGGTTGGCATATTTTACCCAAAAGTAAGTTACCCTCACCCATAGCAACACTTATATCATCCTTTTGCTTCAGTAGTCATGTCTTGTGTTCATTCATTTGCTTTACTAAGGCAATATTGAGTGCCTTTTCAATGTTCTTCCTTGAAATAGCCTGAGAAACATCCTCCAAGCATTGTACCTGGTCCTCCACTACGGTACAAAGAATTTTGAGCTTGGATAGAGAGTAGTTGGTACTGGGGAGGTTAGTACTGGGGATTAGACTAGTAAGGGTGTCAACAAAAAATTGTATGACATCTTGTTCTTTCTTCTTTCGTAATTCTTCCAGTCTCTCTAGTGCAAGTTGAATGTGTTAGGATTCCTAAAGATACTGAGAGGGGGGGGTGAATCAGTATCTGACCGGTATATAAAATTTCTAAACTTATTAAGTAAATTGCAATCTAAAATAGTGTATCGGTAAACCAAAATTAATACAGTAAATAAGAATAATAACCACAACATAAGAAACACACCATAACACAATATTTTAATGAGGAAACCCGGTGTGGGAAATTGGGATTTGTGACCCACAATATTTCCTTACTAGCCAATAAGAAAATATTACTGATACAATAGGGGCCTGCACATGCAGGAAGGCCAAGTGCCTAGAGCTCACTACTCAATTATAGAGGAAGTCTCATTGACTTATAAAAATGGATTATATAAATCCAGTGTCTTGTACTGCTTCAAATAAGTATCTTCTATGCTAGATTCAGTACTGGTTTAAGCTCATGTAATATACTAAAACCTTATTCCAACATTCGCACTCCTTAGTTCTTCCTTACTTTCACTATTACAAAATGATCTCATACATATATGAATCATATTACAACATGCCTTTTTGGCTTACAAAAGATATTACAATTAAATACAAAATACTTTATAGCAAAATTCCTGTCGGCCAGGGTGTCGATATCCATCCTTTCACTGCCGGTGAATTGTGTGCTAGTGTAGAGTTTGTCGTTGCTGGTGTCGGTAAATTGTCTTGCCGATATCATAAGATTGTAAGGTTTCCATCAATGACAAAACCTTCAATCACCTACAATTTCTTATTGGAGTGTGTATTTGTCAACAATCTCCCCCTTTGGCATTGATGGCAACACTCATAAGAAAAATCCAAAAAATTGTCATCCAAAAGAATTTGCCAAAATTATCATACCAAAAAAAATGTCTTATCAAAACTACCTTACCAAAACTATGTTGCTCCCCCTGAGTAGATGATCTCTTCTATTATCATTTTTCTCATCTCCACTAATCCCCCTTTTACATCAATGACAAAGGTTGTCATATACTGTCAATGAGTGTAGTCCCTGTTATGATCTTTGTAACCAGTGGGTTACAATCTGATATATCTCTGCTAATGAGATGTTTAAGTTGTTAGTGAACCTTTCACTATCCTTTATTGCAACTTATGTCCTTTGAATTGTACTGGTTAGTGTATACATCTGTTCTTCCAGTGTCTTAAGTCCTGGAACAAGAGCCTCTGATATCTCTTTTCTCAAAGAGATGAGGATGTCAAGTTTCAGACCAAGTCTGCATTTTAGTTCCTTTGCCTTAAAATTTAACCTTTCCTTATCTTTTTCCAGTTTTTCAATTTTCTCTTCAAATTCTGCAATTTCCTGTTCTACTACAGATATTGAATCTGATGAACCTATCAAATTGTCAGCAATATCATTGATTTCCTTATGTTCTTTGTTGATCTCAGTGTCTATATCCTTTGTCAAAATGTTAGTTTTACATGTATCTCTATATAGTTTCTTGAATTCTAAAATTGTATTACCTAATACCGATAATAATGCTTCTATGTGTTCCTTATTCTTTTTGACTATTTCCTCAAAGAATTTCTCTTTCTCTTTATTCATTTTCTCCTTAAATGTATCCTCATTTATTTGATCAATTGTTAGTAGGTTTCTGGTTATGTACTTAGACAATGTGTCTAATTGGCTCAAAGAATCTTTATTTTCTATATTGCACTTGGGTACAATCAATTTCAAAATTGGGATGGTGTCATCAATTGCCTTATATGCAAGTGCATTGCAATCTGTTATTTTCTTAATAGAATCCAATAAGACCTCGGTTACATTGGTGGGTCTAAATTCTACCATGGAGGAACCAGATGTCTGTCCGAATGCCTTAACAATCAGTAGTCCACCGGTGTGAGTAACCTCTTTGCTTGTGTTGACCTCTGGTAGGTCAGTTTGAGTCTGCATCTCAGCTAGCAAAGGCTTGGGTTTCTCAACTGTCTCTGTTTGAACCTTTATCTCAACCTTTTTCTCTTCAACTTTTTCAGTGTGTACCTCTATCAATTTCCCTAAGCTTTCTAGTGTCAGTTTCTCTAATTGAGTCTCAGTGTTATCTATCAGTTTCTCTATATGTACCTCTAAACTATTCACTGCCAGTATCTCAACAGTTTTTATTGTGTTATCAGTAGCCAGTTGCTCTAACTTAGTAGCAACATTTCCAACTGTATCCTCAACATTTGTCTCTACTATAATGTCCTTTTCTGGTGGCTCGGTTGCCACATCTTTCTTCTCAGTGGTTTCCTTATCAACCACAATGTTAACCTCTTATGTATCAATGTTAACTATGTACAAAACTTCAAACTCAGGATTTGTATCCTTAAAATGAGTCTTTATACTCTATGTGGTTGGTTGACTGTCAGTTGTGTCTACTGGTGGAGTATCTACAGGAGGTGGGGGCAAGTTATCTGTTACTTTGATGCTCGGACGACCACCTGCTTTTCCTTTCCCCTTGTCTGTGTCCTTCTGATATACCTTAATGGTTTTAGGTTTTCTCATTTCTTCCTCTTTCTCCTTTTCTACAAAAAATATATCCCAACCATCAGTTGTTTCCTCAGTTACCTCTTTCACTCTACTTGCCATCAGTGCTACATGTCGGTGAGTAGTTAAAAATACTGACCGATTAGCCTCAAAGATTAACTGATCTATTTCCTCTGAAGAGTTCACTGGGTGAACTGCAAGTAGTTTCTCAACTTTAATTTTCTTGTCCATCTCAATAATGGTTTCTCTTCTAGCTTCAAGTCTTTTGTAAAGATCTGTTGGTATCTCATCAATAATTTCCATTAAGAATTTCTTATATATATCTAAGTGTAAAATTACACTGTTCTCTATACTTTCCTTGTCATCTACTGGTAGTGTATTATATAATTTGCTGATGTTTTTCAGCTTTCCATCTTTAGTTATCTCACTTAACAATTTGTCAAGTGGACTATCAACTTGTTTAACCTTCTTTTTCTTTGGTGTCAATTTCTTTACCGAAGGCCTAACTACCTGCTTTTTATGTCTGGTTTTCTTTGGTGTAGAAGAGGGTGCCGGTGGGGATTTCCTTTTTCTTTCAACCCTTTGGAATTGTGGTGGAATCACAATATCAGAGGAGGTAGCAACCAATGAAAGATGTGCTTTCGGTTGTAGTCCTTCCAACTCACTTTCCTTAATGCCGGTTTTGAGAAATACATCTTCTTTTAGTGCTTTTTCTCGCCGGGTACCTTTTCTTACAGTTGCCTCTACCTTCTTAACTCTTTTCCTTGATTCAATACCACTCTCTATTGTTTCAACACTGCCAAAGAATTTTTCATTTGGTTTTCTGGGTGCTTCAAGTAGATCTTTTGCATATATTTCAATTATGTTCTCATCAGCTCCATAACCCATTTCTGTTACCCAAACAGTCCTTGGGACAACTGCTTCCATCCAAATTTCATCTTTGTTTACCACAAAGCATATATCATCTTTGTATCTATCAACAATTGCTTGGGGTAGCCTAGTTCTAGATTTCATGTTTTCTTTGAACACTTGGAAATATTCATTGATGTTCTTATCTCTGTTTTCTCCCATGTTGTTCAATGTTTCCAGTAGCTTCTTTCCTACCGGTATATCAAATCCAAAGTCTTTTCTTCCAATGTCGGGTACTTCCTTGATGATGTGCAACATCAAGCATACAAGTAGATTGCCAAATCTGAAAGTTCCTTTCTTATTTCCCTTTATCTTCTTTAGGTTTTCTATCAATTCATCTTTCAGCCATTCATAGATGTCAATCTTAGCATTGTTGTGCACTAAGTCATGAACACTTTTGATACATAGGCTAGAGACTGAGTTTAGTCTATTTGTATGAGTGGTTTTGTAGCCAAGTATCATGCTAATGAATTTGACATTTTCATCCTTAACATCATTTACCCTAAGTGATCTCTTGTCGAAAGTTGCACCAATTAGGTTTATCACAGAGTCATTTGAGACTTTCTTAGTCTTGTTTGGCTTGCTACCGGTGGAGGGTAAGCCTGTCACTACCCTAATTGCCTCTTTTGTGATCTTATGAACTGAATTCAACCAAAAGAATTCACCATGAACCCTGCTTAACACAATCCTTATGATATCCTTGGGGAAATCAAGGATACTAAGAATTTTAGTGAAACCTAGGGTCTCTACTACCTTATGTTCTGGTTTGATATTTTTAGATGCATCACAAATTACAGATTTATACATATTCTTAATTTCTTCATTGCCTAGTTCATCAATATGACAATGTATGTACATTCTAGAGTCTTCTACATATACTACTCCTTTAGGGATTTGGGAGAATGCACCTATGCTATCATCTTTCTTGGAAATGTTGGGAATGATTTTGAACACAGGTCTAGGGCATTTGACTTCTTCTACAATAGTAGGGTTTGCAATAAATTCAGGAATAGAGGGGGTTGTTGTAAATACCTTAATCTGCCTTTAGGTATGTGTTGCTTGAATTTTTTTTCTTCCTTTTGGCTTTGGATGCCCTCACTCAGAAATTACTACGTTCTCAAAGATTTGAATGCTTGCTGAAATGAAAATGGAGCCAAAACATTTACCTTATAGTGAAATTTTCACCATCTACCACATTTAATGTCTATCGGTTAAGTCATGACTTAACTCATTTGCCAGTACAGAAGTAGTTTCAACTTCTTACCATCAACCGAGGGAATAATAGCATGTTTTTCAGTTTGTTGCTAAACCCTCAAAGGAATTTTCTTCAATTAGATGAAGAGTCTCCTATCGGTGGAGTGTTACTCTATTCTCCTGGTGGAGTGTTACTTTGTCCTGCTGGTGGAGTGTTACTCTGTTCTGCCAGTGGAGAAGTATTCCCATCAACATTTTGATCTAACTTCCTGATCGATTGTTTTGAGAATTCTAGCTTTACCTCTTCAACCTTTTCTTTACCCTTCAAGTTAGGACCATTTTTGTTTACCTGTGGTGCTTTACTTTTGCAAAATTTTGTAATATGTCCAATCTTGTTACAAGCATAACAAGTCACATTGTTCCTCTGAATAGCTTTTCCATATCCTATGTCGGTTTGTGTTCTATATTGATTAGATAAGTGTCCAAGTCTCTGACAAACATAACATCTTACATTCATTCTACAATTTCTGAATTATGACCAATTTTGTTGCATTTGGAACATTGACCAGTGGGTGTATTGGTGTTCTGATAATTTCTAGATCTACACTTATTTTCTCTATGACCATACTTGTTACAGTTAAAGCATTTACCATTAAATTTGTAAGCATTAGGTTGTCTTACCGATTTGCTATGATTATGATTGTTTGCAGTACCGGAGCTTTCACCAACTTCAAAGCCAAGGCCATTTGTATCACCATTAGGTTTCTGATTTTTCAGTATGTCACCAAGTTCTTTTGAGATTTTCTTTAATTTCTCCTTGTGTTGATTTGCAACACCCAGTTCATTCTCCAATATTCCTTTCTATCTCATGAGTTCACTTGTGTCATTTTGTGTATGCATGAGATCTATCTTTAGCATATCATTTTCATGATTAAGTCTTGTGTTTTCATTTCCAGCATCATTCAGTCTTCTAACCAAGTCATCTTCATTCTTCTTTATATCTTCATTCTCTCTCCAAAATCTCACAGTCATATCTTGCATCATATTTTTTAATGTAGTGTTTTCTTGTCTCAATTTGTTCTCAAGGTCATTAAGAGTTTCCTTTTCATCTTCATTATTCTGCATCTTTTCACAAAGTTCTCTTCTCTTGTTTCTTGCCACAGTATAATTTTCTTGAAGTGCTTGAATAATATCCTATGCAACCTTTAGATCATCTTCAAGTTTGATATTCTTTACTTTCTCTGCATCATAGTCTGAAAGAGTTGTTTCCAATTGCTTCATCAAGTTTTCCATCTCTACCAGTGTCAAGATCTTCCTCAAGCTATTAAGCTTATGAAAATAGAGAACCATGCTCTAATACCAATTGTTAGGATTCCCAAAGATACTGAGAGAGGGGGGGTGAATCAGTATCTGACTAGTATATAGAATTTCTGAACTTATTAAGTAAATTGCAATCTAAAACAGTGTACCGGTAAACCAAAATTAATGCAGTAAATAAGAATAATAACCACAACATAAGAAACACACCATAACACAATATTTTAACAAGGAAACCCAGTGTGGGAAAAACCTCGGTGGGATTTGTGACCCACAATATTTCCTTACCGGCCAATAAGAAAATATTACTGATACAATAGGGGCCTGCACATGCAAGAAGGCCAAGTGCCTAGAGCTCACTGCTCAATTATAGAGGAAGTCTCACTGACTTACAAAAATGGATTATATAAATCCAGTGTCTTGTATTGCTTCAAATAAGCATCTGCTAAGCTAGATTCAGTACCAGTTTAAGCTCATGTAATATACAAAAACCTTATTCCAACATTTGCATTCCTTAGTTCTTCCTTACTTTCACTATTACAAAATGATCTCATACATATATGAGTCATATTACAACATGCCTTGTCAGCTTACAAAAGATATTACAATTAAATACAAAATACATTATAACAAAATTCCTGTCGGTCAGGGTGTCGGTATCCATCCTTTCACTACTGGTGAACTTTGTGCCGGTGTAGAGTTTGTCATTGTCGGTGCCGGTAAATTGTCTTGCTAGTATCATAATATTGTAAGGTTTCCATCAATGACAAAACCTTCAATCACCTACAACTTCTTATTGGAGTGTGTATTTGCTAGCAGAATGCTTTGCAGCAGCTCAGTCTCATCTGCTAATTGAGTCAAACATGCAATAGTTAGATCAATAGGATTAGTGGAATCAACCTTCTTGGTTTGATCACCGGTTTCCTTAGGAGTCTGTTGTCCTTCCTTGGCCTTGATCTCCACTTGTTTTCTCTTCTTTTCTTCTTTCTCCTCTTTCACTCTTCTCTTTTCCTCTTCTTTCTTCTGCTCTACCTCTTTCTTTTTCTCCTCTTCTTGTTTCTTCTCCACTTCCTTCTTCTCTTCCTCCTTCTTCCTTTCTTCTTGCTTTCTCTTTTCTTCTTCCTTCCTTTATTCTTCTTCTTTCCTCTTTTCTTCTTCTTTCCTCTTATCTTCTTCTTTCCTCTTTTCTTCTTGCCTTGCTTTTTCTTCTTTCTATTTCTTCGCTTTCTCTTTGTCCTGTTTCTCTTTCTCTACTTCAACGTCTAGCGCATCAACATCAATAGGGTCATTTTGTTCTATCATTCTTTCACTTTGACTATCAAATACCTCATCCGGTTTGGCTGAGGATAGGTCAGGTTGTATTTCAGCTTGCCTAGTAGCTTCAAATACTTGATGCATTTTGACAGCATCTTTAACCTGTATAAGTGTATCATTTTCCACTTCAAAGGTTTTACCTTCTAGTAGCTAAAGTCTTCTTCTTTGCATGAAGAAAATGCCTTTGTACTTATCCATAATTTCAAACAATTATGAGTTAGAGGCATCTCAAAAATTTTGAGCAAAAACCTTCTCCCTGATGTCTTGCTCTTTTTCAATGGCAATGTGCCATTTGTTGTCCAAAGAATCATATAAAGAATTTGGAGTAATAGATTTGATCTCAGAAGGTGATCGATCATTAATACATAAATATTTAATGACCTCCTATTCTACATCCTCTTTCTCATTATCATTAAAATCATCAAAGTATTCCTTTGAATCATAAGGCACTTTCCTCCTAATATTCTTTATTGTCCTCTGACAATGTGTCATCAGTTTATAAGAAGTAATATCTATATTTACCGATGCAGAGGTTGCTGGTACATTACCGGTAGACTTCGACGTTTTGCTTGATTTCCTTGTCTTCTTTATTTCAATCTCTGGTTCAGTGTCTTCTGAATCCAGTGAGAGAGTCCTGGATTTTCGCTTCATCTCGAATACTTTTCCTGGAATAGTCTCTGGTTTCTTTTTGGCTAGTGACCACTTGGTCACTTTTGGACTGGCAGATGTAACCAGTGTCGATGCTGATGGCACTGCTTTGTTCTTTTTCTATTTCGGTTCCTCAATAGGTGTGATCCTCTCCAAGTAGGTACCGATTCTTTTCTTCTTGGCATCCAGTGGTGAGACAAGTAGGGGAGAGGCATACCTGGTCAATATGTCATTCACCACTTCATACCCCATAGGATCAGCTACATCCTTTCTAGGTTCCACCGCTTCCATTATGCAATGATTTGTCCTCATTGTGAAGCAAATGTCATCTTCATACTTCTTCACTAAATCGCCAGATATTCTCATTCTCTTGTTCATCTTTAGTTTGTGTAGACACCTAAAATTGTCTAGTCTAATTAAATAATTATCTTTATTTATTTAATTCATTCATTTATCCTCTTCTAGCTTTATTTCTCATTTAAATAAATGCATTTATTTATTTAAATTATCCTTTTCCTAAATTAAATAAATACTTTTATTTTATTTTATTGATCCCACTTCTTCTATTAATTAAATAAATCTTTATTTATTTAATTTATTCATTAACCTTTTCTACCTATGACACATGTCATTCATCTCTTAATTCCTACACTACCTACCCTCTCATTATTTTATTATTTCTTCTACCTACTCTCTAATCATAGCCGACCATTTATCTTTTACACCTCTCAATCTTATCCCTCCATTTCATATGGTGTCTTATATGTAAGAAGATGCTTCCTTCATTATCAACCCTAACTACCTAATCAATTGACAACACTATGCCTTTGCACTTTCATAAGTGATCCTACTTGCAACCACATTTGCATCCTTTGTTGAGCTCTTGTGCACATAAAATCTGAGAGCAAATATATCAAGTAAGATCAATGGAGATAGGAAGAATGAAGATTCAAACCCTATTGGACATGTGATGGTATAATCTTTGTGATTTCATTTGATTTGCATTGTCTTAGGTAATCTTCATATGTTATGGTGGATCTTTGTTGTTGTTAGGCTAGGATTTTGTGGTTGAATTCATTTAGTCTTTCAACATTGTTGTATCCATTTTCACCATAAGTAGTTTGAATTCATCAAAATACTTATTTAAAATCTTAGGATATGTAGTTCCCACTACTTGTAGACTCTCCTTTATCTGTCTAGAAATTGGTAGGTCATTAGACCATTGAACATCACCGACTCTAGGGAAATAACCTTGAAAATAGAAGAATAGACCAACCAAAAGTTGGCCAAATTTGAACCTCAGTGATTTGTCCTATTTGATGGACTTAAAATTCTCCAATAATTGCTTCTGTAAATAGGTACATAGTTCATATTCAGCATCCTCCTTAATCATCCTGTAAGCAACATTTACTATAGCAGTAGGGGCATAATTCATTCTATTGGCATAAAATATCTTGTAACGGATCACCATGCAAACATATTTCACCAGATCATCGTTAATGGTGCTGACTGTCATTGCCCATTGGTCACTCACAGAACCAGTGAGCTCTGTCATTTTAGTTTTGGTGACCTTCTGTAGAACTGGTACTTCCCCAACATTGCAGAATCTAGTTACAACATGAATTGCCTCTGGTGTGATGTCATGGGTCTTCTTGAGGTACATCTTATCACCATGCACTTTGCTGAGGATAATTTGAATGTGTTCTTCTAAGAATTCTTCCAGAAAGTATACCGCATTGTGCAATTTCTTCTTCTCTATAATGCTACACTCTGGTTTAATCTTCTAGTCATCTCCATAGAACAAACTTAGCTGGGAGTGAATCACTAGGGATCCTAGGTCTTCCAACTTACAATTTGTATACCCTAAAACATCGCCTTCAACAATAACTCCGGCAAGAATTTGAGATAGGGCATTGTATTTCATTTTCTATTGAAGAAATTTGGATGCATCTACGGGTGCACTAGAACTAGAGGGGATTTGGGATGCAGAAGCCATATCCAAATGATAAGAATGATTTTTGAAAAATACCTTCACACTTTGAACTTAGGTTTTGCCGATGTTGAGTACGACACACCACTTCAGACACTTGTTTACCACTTAGACCTCCTCACTGATTGCTTTAAAATGGTTACAACATCTCATGCAAGATTTATGAACTCTATTCAAATGCGAGACAAATCGCTCTGGTTGCGCTGCGCTTAGAAAAATTATTTTCTCGGAAATAGGTAAGTAAAAATGACAATGAAAGTCACTTTAGCCTACCATAATAAATGCATCACTATTAGGGAACAAACCCTAATTTTGCCTTTTACCGCTTCAGTTCTTCTGTTGGTTGACATGTCACAAATACTGATAAAGGTACTTTACCGATATACTCTAGGGGTTCGAAAAATTTCACCGATATGTTCCCCTTAAGCTTTTTTGAAGCTCAGTTTACCAATTCAGCAATTTCCACATTGGGTGCGGAGACAAGTACATCTTGTTAGTTAAGATGAGAGGGGGGGATGAATCATAAAAAACTTAATCTTCAATATATTCAATAGATTCAACCTCAGTAGCCTTTACGGATATGCAACTATGACTGCAAATCATTCAATACTCATAAACAGATACACTTAAAACATCATAACACATTTAACACTAGATTTAACATGGAAACCCAAACAGGGAAAAACCCTTGTGGGCTTTTGGACCCAATAAGAAATATACCCTTCTAGAGTATGCTCGGTTAAAAGCTAATCCTATTAAAGATTACAAACACATTGCTAGATGTGACCCGGTTAAGGGATTTCCCTTAGACTTGTTAGAGTCTTGCACTTTGCTAGAAGTGACCTTGTCAAAGGATTTCAAACACTCATTTAGAATGTTACCTTGCTAGAGGGTTTACAAATAAGACTGTTAAGTCCACTCGGTTAAAGATTTCCTGTCACTTACAAAATAAATAACAGTAATAAAATATTTCTGCAACTTCACATCTGAAATGCTAAAGCAGATTCTATTTGCTCAAAACAATCTTGTCATAAGACTTATCTTGTACCTTGTTGGGCTTGCTGGGCTTCTCAATCTATTCTTCAATCAGATCTTCAAGCTTCTGTTCTCAGTAAACATTACTGTAGCATCATTGTGCATACATTTGCTCGCATACATTGTTCATCAACAATTCCCTATTTATAAACAATTTCTAACCGCTTAATCTCCTTGATCACATTTCCCATGACCAATCTTAGCCATCAGATCTTCAAACTTGACTAGGTTCAATGTATCCTTCGATCTAAAAAATGTTTTACCTCACCCTGGAACTTGCATTCCTTTCTTAGAACTTGTGCTAGGTTATTGCGGTTCAATCTGTGTTGTAGATCTTCCTCTTGATTTTTCAAGTGGTCGATCCTCAACAAACTTCTTGCGCAACATACCAATCATTTATTCATCTCCAGCTCATCAGCATCCTTCATTAAATAATGCTTTTATTCATCCAATGCGATCTATTATAACTCGGTTGTTACTCGGTAAATACTGAACTTCACTCGATTGAGATTCTTCCTTCTTTAACTGATATCGATAACCTTAGGGTTTACTGACTAGGTACCTTAGGGTTTATCGACTAGGTTCTTTACTCGGTGACATAGTACAGTATTAAACTTATAATCAACAACATATGTAGGATATCAAAACAATCAAAACAACATGATCTCATCATTTTCTAACTCAATAATAGTTGCCCATTGAATAACTTATTATTCCCCATCATTATCACATTCTTTCTGTATCACTTACCGACCTCTTAATACTCATCAAAACATACTTCTCAAGATATGGAAATATCATACTGAATCAAAGAATCAATTTCTTGACATCAATGACAAAATAATATTATTAAGATAGTAATCATACTTCTTCAGTTATATCAATAATCTCCAACAACCTTCTCAATATCCTTATTGAAATGCCAACAATCTCCTTTCTATTGTAATGCCAACAATCTCCCCCTTTGGCATTGATGGCAATACCAACTTTAAATGGCAATACCAACTTATTCGGATTCATATTATTGTGTAGACTTCTCCTGTTATCCTTGAGCTATTTAAACCTTCTCCTGAAGTCTTCTCCCCCTATCATTAGTCTTCTCACAGCTTCTTCATTTAGTCTACTCCATTTAGCCTTCTCCATTTAGTCTTCTCCCCCTTTAAAAACAATGCCAAAAAGAAAAAAATAATTCATGATTTCATCCTTTGTGAAGTAATTTCTTTGCAGTCTCATTCACGGTCAGAGCATCTTTGTCTTCAATCACTTTTTCTTGTACAACTTTAGGCAACCTCCTAAAGTGTAAAGCAGCACCAACTCATAAATAGTTATCCTTTAGATTCATAGAATTGATGCTTTCACCGAACTCTGTGAGTGAGTATTAGATAGGGGTAGGACCCCTAACTGACTTCTGAGATACTCAAAAGTGTCCCTTGGCAATGGCTTTGTGAAAATATCTGCTATTTGTTCCTTTGAACTGATATATTCCAGCACAACTTTCTTCTCTTGAACTTCTTCTCTGAGATAATGATACTCTATAGAGATATGCTTTGTCTTAGAGTGCATTACTGAATTCTTTGAAATGTTAATGGCACTAGTATTATCACAAAATATAGTTAGTGGCTCGATAACATTCTCATTCATACCTTCCAATAGTTGTTTTATCCATGCTATATTGGTACAATTCAATGCTGCAATGACATATTCAGCTTCAGCTGTTGACTATGAAATGCATCCTTGTTTCTTGCTAAGCCAACTTACTAGTCTATCTCCCAAAAAGAAAGCTCCACCGCTTGTGCTTTTCCTGTCATCAATGTTTCCTACCCAATCAGCATCAATATAGACTTTTAAGTCAAAAATATTTCTCTTTTGATACACTAAGCCATAATCTTCAATGCCTCTCAGGTATCTAAAAATTCTCTTGATTGTTGTCAAATGAGTTTCTTTGGGATCTGCAAAAAATCTTGCAACTATACCTACTGCATGTGCTATATCCGGCTTGTTGTGAGCCACATATTGCAGCTTTCCAATCATAGATCGGTAAAGTGTCTCATCAACAGATGTAGATTCATCACTCTTTGATAGATTACAATTGGTAGTCATAGGAGTACTTACAGGTTTAGAATCCTCCATTCCAAATTTCTTCAAGATTTCCTTTATATACTTGGATTGAGTAATGAAAATCTCATCTTTCATTTGTAGTATCTGTAAACCTATAAAATACTTTATTTCACCGATTAATGACATCTCAAATTCTTTGCACATTTCATTTCCAAAGTTCTTGCATAGGGAATCATTTCCACAAAAAATAATATCATCAACAAATATGGCTGAAAGTAGTATACCATTGTTTTCATCATTTTTCATATACATGTTGTTGTTTACGCTTGTCCTTATAAATCCAATCTTGATCAAATAAGAGTGCAGCCTTTCATACCATGCTCTAGGTGCTTGCTTTAAACCATATAATGCTTTGTTCAGCTTACATACCTAATCTTTATTCTTGTCTTTAATAAATCCTTCAGGTTGTTCAATGTAAACTTCTTCTTCTAGTATACCATTCAAAAATGCAGATTTAACATCCATTTGATATACCTTGAAATTTTTGTAAGCAGCATATGTCAACAATGTTCTCACTCCTTCAAGTCTTGCCACAGGTGCAAAAGTCTCACCATAATCAATTCCTTCTTCTTGAGCATAACCTTTGCAAACCAATCTTGCTTTATTCCAAATGACCTCTCCTTTTTTATTTAGCTTGTTTTTGAAAATCCACTTTGTATCGATTACATTTTTCTCTTTCGATCTTGGGACCAATGTCCATGTTTCATTCTTCTTGGTTTGATCAATCTCTTCTGCAATAGGATTTATCCAATCTTCATTACTAAATGCCTCTTTTACTATCCTCGGTTCAAATTTAGATATCAGACATGTGTTTTGTCTCGGTTTGTTCCTTGTCATCACTGGATCATCCTTATCTCCTATAATCTGACTTGATGCATGATTTCTTTTCACATATTTGGCTAATATGGGCTTGGTATGCTTTTTAATGGTTGTCTTTCTATCTATCATCTCGGTATTCTCTCTTTTCACTAGATTCTTTGTCAGGACAGTTAGAAGCCATATGTCCTATTCTATCATAGTTAAAACATTTTAAAGGTAACTTTCCTTTATACTTACCTTTGCCTCTCAGTAACCTTCTAGCTAATAATGCTTCAAACACTTCTTGCTTTTTTATTTCTTCATATAGTTTGTGTACCTCTTCCATGTTTTTGTGAAATCTTTCACTTGCTCCACTACGATTTCCTTCAGTATACTTATACATTCTATCATTGTAATCATCAGATTCACCAATATGAAAAGAACTGAATGCAAATTCAACTTTATTTACTGAGGACCCACTGTTATCAAAATTACTTAACTCAAATACATGTAGCTTACCGATAGTAGCATCCAAAGAGATTGGCATGTTTGGCACAAACCTTAATTCATTGATTGCAGAGACTCGAATGGCATAAGCAAGTAGAAGTGTTCTAAGAAACTTACTTATTACATCCTTTTCTTCAATAGTTCCTCCTGCTCCTTTGATTTGATTGACGGTTTCCTTTAACGTTGTACTGTATTGGGTTATGTTCTCACCTTCATTCATTCTCATGGATTCAAGTTTACCTCTTAGACTATCTACTTTTGCTCTTTGAACATGTTCATCACCACCATACACAGATATAAGCTTGGTCCACATCGCTTTGGCATCATTGCAACCTTCTAGGTCATTAAACTCTGAGTCGGTTAATGCAGATGTTATTTCAATCATAGCTTGAATATGTTCTTGCTTTGCCTTTATCTCTTCCATTCTCATTGGGTTGGTGCTGGATGCTATGTAATCATTCTCCAGATAATATGTTGCATATTCTCCAATTCCTAATAAATGCAGCTTCATCCATTTCTGCCATGTGGAGAAACTTGACTTGTTCAGCTTTGGTGCATCCCTTTTATACATCTTCAGATCTTGCCTCAAGTACCTTTAAACTTTTCTTCTAGAGTCCAAAGCTCTAATACCAATTGTTAGTTAAGATGAGAGGAGGGGGGGTGAATCATAAAAACTTAATCTTTAATTTATTCAACAGATTCAACCTCGGTAGCCTTTACTGATATGCAACTATGACTATAAATCATTCAATACTCATAAACAGATACACTTAAAACATCATAACATATTTAACACCAGATTTAACGTGGAAACCCAAATAGGGAAAAACCACTATGGGATTTCAGACCCACTAAGAAATATACCCTTCTAGAGTATGCTCGGTTAAAAGCTAATCCTGTTAAAGATTACAAACACAGTTCTAGATGTGACCCGGTTAAGGGATTTCCCTCAGACTTGTTAGAGTCTTGCACTTTGTTAGAAGTGACCTTGTCAAAGGATTTCAAACACTCATTTAGAATGTTACCTTGCTAGAGGGTTTACAAATAAGACTGTTAAGTCCACTCGGTTAAGAGATTTCTTGTCACTTACAAAATAAATAACAGTAATAAAATATTTCTGCAACTTCACATCTGAAATGCTAAAGCAGATTCTATTTGCTCAAAACAATCTTGTCATAAGACTTATCTTGTCCCTTGTTGGGCTTGCTGGGCTTCTCAATCTATTCTTCAATCAGATCTTCAAGCTTTTGTGCTAGGTAAACATTACTGTAGCATCATTGTGCATACATTTGCCTACATACATTGTTCATCAACAATTCCTTATTTATAAACAATTTCTAACCGCTTAATCTCCTTGATCACATTTCCCATGATCAATCTTAGCCATCAGATCTTCAAACTTGACTAGGTTCAATGTATCCTTCGATCTGAAAAATGTTTTACCTCACCTTGGAGCTTGTGCTAGGTTATTGTGGTTCAATCTGTGTTGTAGATCTTCCTCTTGATTTTTCAAGTCATTGATCCTCAACAAACTTCTTGTGCGGCATACCAATCATTTATTCATCTCCAGCTCATCAGCATCCTTCATTAAATAATGCTTATGTTCATCCAATGCGATCTATTATAACTTGGTTGTTACTCGGTAAATACTGAACTTCACTCGGTAGACATTTTGCCTTCTTTAACTGATATCGATAACCTTAGGGTTTACCGACTAGGTACCTTAGGGTTTACCGACTAGGTTCTTTGCTTGGCGACATAGTACAGTATTAAACTTATAATCAACAACATATGTAGGATATCAAAACAATCAAAACAGCATGATCTCATCATTGTGTAACTCAGTAATAGTTGCCCAGTGAATAACTTATTATTCCCCTTCATTATCACATTCTTTCTGTGTCACTTACTGACCTCTTAATACTCATCAAAACATACTTCTCAAGATATGGCAACATCATACTGAATCAGAGAATCAATTTCTTGACATCAATGACAAAATAATATTATTAAGACAGTAATCATCCTTCTTCAGTTATATCAATAATCTCCAACAACCCTCTCAATATCCTTATTGAAATGCCAACAATCTCCTTTCTATTGTAATGCCAACACATCTTGTGGCTCTTCTTCTGAATTCTTTTTCCAAGTTTTATTCATTTCAGCTTGAACGGTTTCAACATCGATCTTCCATTCTGGGTTGATCGGTATATCTCCCGATAGGTTCTTTCTCAGTCTACACGATCTAGCAGTGTGTCCCAGTTTGTTACAATGATAACATACCATACCAGGTGCTCTCCATGGTCTGGTATTCACCTTTCCATTCTTCCTCCTGCATGTTGCAGTAGTGTGACTGCTACCATGACAGATTAAACAAGTTTCTCTCCAAATAGTTGCCGCTCCATAACCATTTGACTCATGGTCATAGGTTTTGTACCGGTTTGGGTTCCGGTTCATAGAAAGTTCTAGAATAACTCCTTTAGTTCTTGGTGGATAACCTCCAGAGTTGTGCATAACCGACCTGCACTCAAAAGATCTATGCCCAAACTTGTTGCATGCATAACAGTGACCATTAAATCTACTGGATCTAGCCACATTGTTTTGAAAGTAAGGAAAGTTGTTGTAAGTCTTGCTTCTACATACATTGACAATATGTCCTTCCTTAAGACAGTTAAAGCAAACAGGTTTAAACTTTTTCTTACCTTTATTCTTAGGTACTGATTGCTTCTTTGGTGCATCACTTTTGGTTCCAGAGGTCTCACCTTCCTCATATCTAGAGAAACCAAGTCCAATGGTATCCTTTGATGGCTTTACCGATTCCAGCTTTTGCTCCAACTTAGCAGTACTCTGGTTGAATTTAACAAGTATCTCTTTTGTCTCAAGAAGTTCCTTGGAAATAGAAATATTGGTTTTCATCAAGGTTTCATTATGAGAGATAGCTATATTCAGTTCATCTTGTATTTATTCTTTCTCTTCTTTACCCTCCTACAAATAGGCAGTAATGGTACCAATTTCTTATTTCAACTTAGAGATCTCGTGGTCCTTGTTCTTTACTAAATCTTCATCTTTTCTCATGTTCTCTAGCTCCTGACTCATTCTAATAGTTAATCCTTCCAACTCTCTCTTCAGGTTGGTTTTAGATTCATTCAGTTTTTCAACTTCTCCAAGTAGGGCTCTATGTTTGCTTCATCAGAAGAGTTGTTTTCAGTAAATTCCATCAATTTCTCAGCAAGTTCTCTTCTCTTAGATAAAGAGGTTTTATACTTGACTTTGAGTTCATCATAGGCTCTTTCAGTTTGAGTAAGATGATGAGTGAGTTCCCTCATACTGTATTCCCCCATATCTCCTTCCAAGTGGTTAGACTTATAGAAAGGTTCGCTCTGATACCAATTGATGAATACTAAGAGGGGGGTGAATTAGTATACCTAATAAATTTAATAATCTCTTAAACAGTTTAACTACAGACTGATGTAGCAGATTAAACAACAAATAGGTTAAGACATAAACAAGCCAAATAGAAAATAAAGTATTCACCCACAGAAGCACAATCGCAATAACACAAGAGGTTTTGACGTGGAAACCCAAATGGGAAAAACCACGGTGAGTAAAACTCATAGGTCAACTATCTACAGAATAGTAACCAGACTAGTTAAGGTCAGGTCGATTAAAGTCTTAAAATGTTCTTCACCAGAACAGATCCTGTTAGGAATCCAAATCTCTATTAGGAGATAAGTCCTGTTAAAGACTACCCGTTAGAGGATTTCAGATCCATGACTATGAACCACCTTGTTAGAGGATTTACAAAGGCTTGGCTGAGCCTACCCGGTTAAGGGTTTCAGACTTGTCAAAGATATGAGTAATCAACAAGTGAATGATCTAGACAATAGCATAGTATGCTTGATTAGATCCTTGATAGCTCCTTGTTAATGCATTTCAGCATTACTTCAATCTTCTCTATTTGCACTCTCTATCTCTTCACACATACCTAATCTTCTCTTCAATGTTTGCACATATTAACCTTCTTCTCCATAAAACCTAGACATGATGTCCTCATATAGTAATCTGATTTCATGTCGGTCCAATAAGATTAGACTACAATTTCCTAGGTATTGTGCATCTAGACACATTTGGTAACACAACACAAAAACACCGCCAAAGTGTCGGTGGATGATAACTCATCACAGATATACTAGTTGGTAACTCATCACATATATACCAATTAATACAATATACAGATTATCGGTTGTCATAATGAAGACTAAAAAATCGAAGCGTAGTGTTTCGATCAAAAGATTAACTACCGCTCAAGTTCTTCATTCCACTTGAGATCCTCATACCGCTTGGGTCTTCAGTCATCTTGTGATCGGTAAAACATCTTCTACAAAACACCAATAGTCTAAAGACTGTACATTAATGACATACAATACCGGTTGGAACAACTACCAATTGAGTATAACTCATACATGAAATAAGTGTGTGTCCATCAATGACAATCACAACTAAACATCATAAAAATACCAACACAAAGCACAACAAAATTGACCAACAGAATGACAACATTGCATAATTAGGCTTGTATACATCATTTACATCATTGCATTTAGTTGTATTCATTATCATTTCATTTAATTGTATTTCAAACAAGCACAAGATTCGTCCATTTCATTTCATCTGAACATATCCTATCATTACGTTCCATCCATCCATAAATCCATATCCCTGCATATCATTCATACAATGTTATGACAATGGATATTCTATTTGATCCTCTTCTACAAGAATGATTCATAGGTCCTCTATACCTTCTATCTAACAATGACTCCCCCTCCCCCTCCTTATCCATGTCATCAAACACCCTGCATTGTGTTCCACAAACCGATCAAGCCAAGTTCATTGAAGTCCATCTAATGGGAAGGGGCTACATAGCTTGTGTCACCTTGGTCATCCTATATGCAATATTGTGTATGCCTTTTAAATCCAACTATCAATTGGTCAACCAATCAAACACAATCAAAATAGACAATTACATCAATTGTCTAAATCTTAATGAGTATTTTACTTCAGATACCTTGATTTCATCAGGAAATTACATCAATTTTCTAAGTCTCGTTAGGTCAATTTGACTCACTTACTCAAACATTATCCTATCCAAGTGACCATCTACATCAACTATCATGCTTTGACTAAACCAGGCAATTCAATCAATTGCATCAGATTGTCCAACCAATATTGATCAATTGTATAACATCAATCAAATGCACTACACTACATTTAAATAGTATCTCTTGCATAACCTAAGGGTACTCACTGGCTCATCCTTCTCCTCCATAATTCACCCCCACATCATTCCAAATCCTCCATTCTATCATGCCTAATTTTCTTAAAATTTTCTAGAGATAGCTTGACTTTTCACAATTTCATCCAATCTCTCGAGGGGGCTTACCTAACCACCAAGCTAGCACATTCTAGGGCATGTACCATGCTTACTTATTTTTCTTTCAAATGATGCAATAAACCAGATCATTTCAAAGAGGGGCAAAATGTTGACACCTATTTATGTCCACTTGATTAAATGAACTTTATATTTGTTTAATTATCATTCATCCAACTATTAATTAAATTCACATTTAATTAATCCTTTCTCTTTTTTCCAACTATGAATTAAATTAATATTTAATTAATTCACCCCAACCCTCTTCTTCTATTTAATTAAATGAATTATTCAATTTAGTTAATTCAATTCACTTAACCAAATTTAAACCATTAATTAAATAAATCATATTTGTTTAATTAAATGCCATCTCTCACATTTAAATAAATAAATATTTATTTAAATCCCCAAAATCCCATCTTTCACATATAAATAAATTAATATTTATTTAAATCCTCAAAATCCTATCTCTCACATTAAAATAAATTGATAGTTATTTAAATCCCAAAATCGCATCTCTCGCATTTAAATAAATTAATATTATTTAAATCCCCAAAATCCCCCTCTCACATTTAAATAAAATAATATTTATTTAAATCCCCAAAATCCCCCTCTCATATTTAAATAAATTAATATTTATTTAAATCCCCAAAATCCCATCTCTCACATTTAAATAAATTAATATTTATTTAATAGCCCCAAAATCCCATCCCACATTTAAATAAATTTATATTTATTTGAAATCCCTATTTATCCTCACCCACTTGCATTCTCCTACAATACCCACTTGCTCATTAATTTTCTTCTAAAACCTTCTAAATTATCCTAATAGCCTTATAAGTGTTTGCACATTCATAAACTAAGGATTAGGAAGGAGTCCCTTCTCAAAAACAAATAAGGCTTTTACATAGCATTAAAATCCTTTTCCTTCCACAAGTTAAACCATCAAAGTCTCCCAAAACATTTAAAGCTCTTACAAAGCATTAAAAGCCTTTTTCTCTTCAAACAATCTAACCCACCTTTGACCCTTGGTTGGAGACTTTTTCTTTAACCCAACCACAATTTAACCTTTAAGTCCCCTCAATCCTTAAAGGATTTAACCAAACTAACCAACCTTTAACCCTTGGTTAGAGACTTATTCCTTAAGCTTACCCCTCAAGCATTTAATGCTTTGACCAAACGAACCCACCTTTCACCCTTGGTTAGAGACTTATCCTCTAACCTCACCATCCATGGTAACCCTCAAGTCTCTTCAAGCATTTATTGTTTTGACCCAACTAGCCCATATTTAACCCTTGGTTAGAGACTTATTCTCTAACTCAAGCATCCAATGTAACCTTCAAGTCTCTTCAAGCATTTAATCCTTTGACTAAACCAACCATTTAGCCCTTGCACATTCTTTAGTCCCTTGGATAAAATATTTATCCATTAACCTAGCCTTAACTCAACTATAGGAGGTTACCCTCATATCCCCTCAAGCATTTAATGCTTCTTCCCTCTCCTCTCAAGCCCTCTCATGATGTCACTTGTCACCATTACATTGGTGGAAGGTGCAAACATGGATTGAGGATCACCCCTTCCTCAAGCAATCCTAGCCCTCCATAAGTCAAATGAAACTCAACCCTTCATTTGCCTATTTCTTCTATAAATAGGACTCATTCCTTCATTGTTAGAGGTCCTGGGTCACCAAATCTCAATCCATATATATCTAGATTTTGTCTCTCTCACACAAGCATTACCAAAGCATTTTTAGATCATTAATCTTAATATCAATTGATACCATAGTATTATCATCATGTTAGCATAGATTTTCATTATCAATAACATAGGATTCTTATTATCATAGATCAGACATAGAAGTATTGTGTTATCTCATAGTTCATTATCATAGTATATCATATAAATCATTATCATAACACTCATTCTTTGTGTTGTCATTCTGAAGGTCAATTGCTCAATGATTTGAGAGCAAAACCATGACTTGATGAATCCCTGGAGATAGAGAACAATGGAACTCCTTTGAAGGATTGTTTGTTTAATTAAGTTTATCAATTGAATCCTTATATATAATGTTTCATCGGTATGTTTGTTTCCTTGTTATTAATTGACAACCATAATTTCTAGCATATTGTCACTTACTAAAAATAGTAATGTGATTGTCTAAAAATCTAGTAAAATGGGCTGAGTGGATAGACCAGAAACTAATATCTATTTTGGTGTCATGATTAATTCAAAAACATTATTCAATTACCAAAGGATATTTAAATCACATAATTTCTCAAGTTGAGGCATTCAAAATGCTGGAGCTACACATAGCTATTTGTTTATCCTTTAGTGGCCTTATGACAAGTTTGGACAAATGGCATTTTACATGGGAAATGGTAGAGTTTGGAGGACACTTGGAAACATCAATTGCATGCTTGGCATGCAATATTCTCTTTATTCAGGCATGATATTTTGGTGCCCAAATTTATGCCTTTAACTATAGTTCAATTTATGTGTGTCTCTAACTCCATTTTTTATTATTCACTTTATTGTTTTCAAACCAAGATTTTATTGTTCTTGATTGAATGTCAAACTAGTGGAGGAAACTATACAATGGAATTGTAGTATCTTAAATTGTACACCCTTAATTAGATCCAATTCCATGCTTAGGTTATCACCCGTCTTAGTGTGTCTCATTGCATTTTGCATTTACAAGGTTCCTTTAGGCATTTAATTATTAAATTAATTAAATCAAAGGTCCTCTATCATCAATTCCCATATCATAAAATGTTGAAGTCAAAATTGTGCAGGAGAAAAAGCGAGACTAGGCTAACATGCCCTAATCCTACCTTTTGACACACATTGTGGAATAGGAAAGAGCCTAGAGGTATCACACAATTGGCTACTTCTTTTTGTGGAAGAGAGAGCCATAGGATACCTATTAGGATTTATATTCCTTTGTTGTAATTGAAAGATAGAATGATGCAAGTTCAATCCCTAACCCCAAAGTGCAAGTATGAACTAATAACAAGATTGCAGAATTGAAACTAAACAATGGAAAGCTGTAAACACCAGGACAAAACAAGAGTGCAGATGTGTACCCGGAGTTAAAATCTGAGTGAAAATGTTCGGGACAGGGGCACAGGTTCCACTGCCCGGATTCTGCCCCTGAAACTGCTCCTGAAACCGCTATTCTGCAACCTGAAAAGTTGTCTGAAACTTGTTGTCTTACAGAGGGACTAGGGCGCCCAGCGCCACTGTCCCAGGGACCAGGGCGCCTAGCGCCACTATCCCAATGACCAGGACACCCAGCGCCCCTGTCCTGGCAGGAACAGGGCACCTCACGCCCCTGTCCTAGTCTTCTGGGTTGGAATTTGGTGTGAAGTTTTGTCTCGGTCCGCTTCTGTCGGATCTGCAATTTACGGCGTCCTTCGAATCCTGAAATTTGCACTTATATCTGAAAAGGGTGTGTGGGCGGCTATATAGGGTTTTGCCTTAGTCAAACCCCCTGCTTTGGTGATTTCCACCTCCACGAATAGCCAAGTTGTATTGTAAAAGTAGTGTGTGTGCAGACCTTGTGTGTGTGCAAGATCCTAAAATGCAAGTAAGCAAACTAGAGCAACCTAGAAAGTAAACCCTAATTTCTTGTAAATGATAATGTAAATGCTCCAAATCAAGATGCAAAGTGATCTAAAGCATGAATACAAATGATACAATGAGGCTTATGCAAAGACATGAAAACAACATGAAATTATACCCAACCCCAAGGGAGGGGTACAAGCCAATCTTCAATCGGTGATCCCCTATTGCTCTTCAATGTCTTCAAAGCCCTAAATGGATGAATGAAATTGATGAATGCTTGATGGGTGGATGTTGAATGTTGTTGAAGTCTTCAAAGATCTTCTCTTTCGCTGCATAGAAGGTCCCTGAAACCAAAATTTGGATCCTTTCAAATGAAGAAAGAGAGCTCTTATATATGAAACCCTAGGTCTTAATTTCAACTTTTGGGTGTCCTAGAGATTGAATCTCCCGCTAATTTCTTGGGGTTAAGCTTTATTTTATGATTGGATTGCACTCCTAAAATTTCAGGAAAAATGTCCAGGACCGTGTGCACTCCGGGCGCCATGGTCCCGACAACTTTTCACCAAATTTTTAGGGCCGTCAGATATGATGATTTTAGAGAGAATCCCAAAGTTACAGCTGATTTCAAGATGGTTTGACCCCCGGAATCAAGCCCCCCAGTTCAAAATAGGACCTAATTAGGGTTTTAGATTAAATGATGTATTGGAGGAATAAAATGAAAGGGGCACACTTTAATAAAAAGGGCCCAACTTTATGATATGGGAGATGATAAAATAGAACCTTAGACCTAATTAATTTAATTAATTGAGTGCTAAAGGGGAAATGCAATGCAAAATGCAAGATGCGCCAAGGCGGGTGCTAAACTAGGTGTGAAATTGTACCACCCTAGCAAGTGCATACAATTTACGATGCTACATTTAGCCCCCACTTTAGCGGTCATATGAACACTACGTGCATATGCAAGCTAAAGTACAGAAAAGTAAACATTATTTTAAAAAGGATATATCCATAAGTCTATCGAACGAAGCCCCCAGCGGTATCTGTAGTACACAGTTAGGAACCGCACCCTACAAAACACACTTTAGATCACAAAATCACCTAATGCTTACTAAGGAAGGTGATGAAAATTCGAGGGTAGCTATATGCCCCCCCTGTTTCGGCTTGCTAATTTTAGTGAGTTGAAACAGGGTATCATGTTTACCACTTCAAATTGTTAAAGAATATTGATGACAAATGCTCACAAGAAGATTTGATATGAGATCAAAAACTAATGGAGAATCATTTGGTAAGAAAGAGGACTAAATCTCAATTCCAACACAACAAAGAGTGTGAGGATTTGAGAGTTCTCTAACACAAGACAAAGGATGTAAATGGAAACAAAATGCAAAGAGAAAGCAAAGAAAGGAAAAAAGCATGAATACACACATTGGTGATCCATGAGAAGAATAGTGAGAGAGAAAGCATGGACTTCTTGCCCCTAGATCTTGTCTAGGTGATCCATGGGAAAAAGGACATGGAAAACTAGCCCCTAGAGTCTGTCTAGGTGATCCATGTAAGGGAGGAGAGTGAGAAAGTCTAGCCTTATGCCACTAGTTCCACTCAACCTCATGCATGTGTGTGTAAGGGAGGTTAGAAGCACCTCATAGGAGTCTATGCCCGAGTATGCTACAACCTGTATATGTATAGTACAAAAGCATGACATCTCGCTCTAAGAGTCTGTGCTCTGGTTCTGAGAATAATCACCTTGCCTAAAAGAAAAATGGAGACATCTCACTCTAAGAGTCTATGCTTTGGTTCCAAGAATGACCCATTGCTCAAAAAGTGTAATGTTTATGTCATAAGTAAAGTAGAACAAGGATACCTACCTTCATCACAAAAGAAGATACCCCAAAAATGCAACAATGTCATAGATCCAAGCAAGAGAGTTTTGCACTCTTTAAGCAAGGATAAGATAGTTGAAAAAAGGATATCTTGTAGTATGTGTAAAGGAGATCCTTAGAGGAGAAGAGATCTTTGTACAAAAGAAACCTATCCTCGAGAGGAATTGTCTTAGACAAATATAACATCTTCTAGAATAAGACAAAGAAGAGAATAAGAATGCAATACTTCCTTCTTTTGCAAGGTGAAAGTGATTCTTAATGAAGGATGACACTCTTTTTAACCCAATTGGGAGAGTGAATTCATTATGGATGTATTTTACCAAGTGTAAAAGAGGTTGTAGTCAAGGACTTACACCTCTTGTAAGAGAGAATCCTTGAACAAACAACAACAAATGCATACAAGGAATAATATCAAGTAATAAAGTTCACACCATCCACGAAATGGGAAAAAGTGGATCCTTAGATAAAAATAAGGAAAGATCATTGCCTCCCAAGGATAAGGACAATGAGAAGGACCTACACAATCTTCTAGGGAGAGATTTAGACATAAGCAAAATGTACTACATACTCACATGAGTTCATGCAAGCAAGACAATAGTGTATGTAAAATGGTCCTCACAAGAAGTGGGTAGGATAAGAAAGAGAATACACATCTTCTCCCATATCTAGGAAAAGAGGATTCTAAAGAAAAGATGATCAATATTTCCAGACTATTACCCCAAAGGGAAATTTTAACCATAAAAAGAAGAGATGTATGAAATCACTCTTGTCCCCATAGGAGCAAGAGATAACATAGAAAATTAGGCTATTATGTTGCTTCAAAAATATGATTGCACTTGAAATTGTACCATCATGAATGACAATGAGCCCCCAGAAAATGAGCTACCAATGTCACATAATGATGAGCAACATAATAGCCACTAATGTTATTTAAAGACATGACAGATTGAATGAGGTATTTGAATATGACATGCTAAATGCTCAACTATAAGTGAGATCAAAAACATGTATAAAATGATAAAAATTGAAGAAGAAAAGTCACAAGAAATCTTAGAAAAGGGATGAGTGTAATTTATTAGAGCCTTATCCCTGGAGGAAAAGACTTTATGATGAATAGGAGATAAAGATTCATAAGTGGATTTAGAAATTTGAGGGGAGTCATAAAGAGATTTATTCATCGCCAAGATTTCCTCATGAGGGGAATGAGAGTTGATAGAAGTAGAAGATGATTTAGTTGAAGTGAGATCATCATCACTACTAAATATAGCATTCACATTGAGAGATGGTCTTTTAGATGCTTTGGTGGACTTAGAAAGATTATATCCAAGTCCAAATGAATATTCATGCATGTTATGTTCTAAAGGAATTTTAATTCCTTGTTCATTTGTGCCACAACCATTTCCACTATAGCCACTCTTAGCCAAAATATGAAAACCATGACCATAACGATTAGCCATTTCAGAAAGAGAAGGTGGTTTTTCATAAGACAAAGAATCAAATCCTTCAGAATTAGAGGTGTGAGGAGAAGAAGTTTGAGAAGCGGCCACAAAATTATTGTTCATAGGTTCAGGTAAGATTGATTTATTTTTAGTTTCTTCCTTCTCTTTAACTTTAAGCTCTCTAGGAGGAACCCTATACTCACCTACAAAGGTGGGATTAAAATAAAGAGATCCCCAATCGTCTTCTGCGAGAACCTTCTCAGGATCAAAAGCCTTCTCATGTGTAGATTCAAGTTGAGAAGAATCTTCTTCAGGAACCTTAGGCTCATCCAAAGAATTTTGATTATCGGAGGATGATGATTCGTCCATAGGTATCTTGTTTAAAGAGCCATCACTAGAAGAGGAAGGTTTAGAAGAACTCCCTTTGGAAGTAGATGTTTGCAAACAAGCTTGAAAATTAGTATCACCTATCAAGGTATATGTCTTATTGTTATAAATAAATTTAACTTGTCTATGCAATGTAGAGGGGACAGCTTGCATACTGTGAATCCACGGTCTCCCTAATAACAAGTTGTATGTTAGATTTCCCGACATAACATGGATAGGAGTAGGCAAAGTAACAGGTCCCACCGTGATGGGTAAGGTGATAATACCTAATGAAGACTTAGCCACATTATCAAAGCCTCGAATGGGACGAGAGTCAGGCTCAATAAGGGATGTATCCACATTCATCTTATGCAATAGATTAATGCTACATACACTAAGGCCAAAGCCATTATCTACCAGTGTTCGTCTTATAGCCATGTCATTTATGATAACCACAATCATCAAGGGATCATATTGATGTTGAATTTCACTAGTAGGCAATTCATCTTGAGTAAACACAATTTGAGCTTTAGGATTCATCACAGAGTTAACCAAAGACACTATATTACTAGATGTATTAGGTGGAGGAACTTTCAAATCTTTCAAGGCATCCTGTAACATTCCATGATGAGCAGAAGAAGTTTGGATCAAATCCCAAAGGGATATCTTTGCCAGAGTAGTTTTAAGTTGTTCAATAAGATCATAGTCCTTACTAAGCATTTGTGAAATACGAGGAGCTTGAGGAAGAATAGGTTGGGAAGGAGGAAGCGAAGTTGGGATAACTGGAGGAGGATTAGGTTGCCTATTGTTTCTTGTGTTATAAGTATGGGCAACCGCATGATAACTCTCTCTAGTTAATTGCTTGGCATAACTATAAGGACTTATAGGTTTTCTCCCTTGCACAGTGATGATAGGTTTATTCGGAGTAAGAAAGGAATCATGACCATACCCTCCTTGGACAGTAAGGAGAGGTGATTTAGGAACTTGAAAGGTGGGAGAAGATAAGCACCTTGGACTTCAAAGAGAGGCTTATTAGGTGTTTCATTCACATGTATCAAATTGATTGAGGATGGTTTAGAGGAATGAACAAAAGTGTTGGAAGAATTATTGATAGTCTTCTCTTGCACTAAAATCTTATCACGGATTAGATCAATTTTAGGAGAGAGACAAGGGATAGGCATTGATGTTCTAGTAGGAAGAGTAATACTAGGAAAGGTCATATCATCCTCTATCATCAAAGGATCTACATGGGGAATAAACTCTCTAGTAGAAGGATCAACATTACTCTCTAAAGTCTCACTTTTGAGAGGGAGATCTTTGAAAGAGATGTTAACCATCTTGCTTTGAACTAGGGTTTCCTTATGAGTAGAACCAAGTTGAGGAGATGGAGATGCTTTATTTTTAGAGGGAGAATAATTGAGATTCAAGGAAGGTGAGAAACTATCAAGGGAGTTTTCAACCTTGATTTCATCCCCTTTGGCTAGGGTTCTCTCACGGGGTAGAGAATAATCTACACCTTCTTCTATTGGTTCATCCCAAATAGTGAAGTTGTTGAAAGGAATGTTTGAAGCATTGTCAATTTCGGGAGAGGAGATAACATTGTTTATTAATTCCTCATCCTTAGGAGGGAGAGCATCAATAGATGTGTTAAACTCATCCTCTTTCCTCAAAATATGTTCAATATGATCTTTAGGGGAGAGAGAATTAAGAAAATTGCTTATTATTTCATCTTCTTTCTCTAAGGGATGCTTATGGGTAAGACCAACTTTAGGAGAAGGGTAAGCGTTTATCATTAATTCATCATCTCTAGTGGGAATTTCATTGGAAAAGGAAATGCCATCACTAGGAAATGTAGGGATAATGTCATCTTCTTGCACAAAAGGATCCTCATGAAGGGAGTGTTTTTTAGGAGCCACAAAGTCATCAAGAGCATCATCCAACAAAGCATGATCATATCTATTAAAAGGTTTATCTTTTGATTCAAAAGAAGACATCTCTTCACAGAGGGGATCATTGAAAAAAACCATGTTACTAGATTTAGTGGAAGAGTTGATAGGAATGTACCCTTGAGAGGAATCATTCGACTTATCTTTCTCATCACAATGAAATGGCATAGTTACAATGTTTATGAGTTTTTGGTAAAACGAAGTTTTGGTATCTTTAGGTTTCAAAAACTCATCTAAAGCTTCATCTAATTCATCTTGGCTATACTCATAATCAACATAATTGCATACATCATCATAAATATGAACATCTTGCAAATAAAAATCTAACATTTTGAAATAAAAATTGCATAAAACTTAAACACACAATGCAAAGAAACAAAGAAACACCCTCTTTCTTTTCCCTCTTTTTTTTTCTTTTTTTTTTGTTCTTTTTTTTTTTTTTTAATGAAAATGAAACTTAAATGAAACACACTAAATCTAGATCTAGATCTAACAAATGCAATGCAAGAGAAAGCAATAATAACTTCATGTCGGGTTCACCAAAATGTGTAGGGGAAAAAGCGAGACTAGGCTAACATGCCCTAATCCTACCTTTTGACACACATTGTGGAATACGAAAGAGCCTAGAGGTATCACACAATTGGCTACTTCTTTTTGTGGAAGAGAGAGCCATGGGATACCTATTAGGATTTCTATTCCTTTGTTGTAATTGAAAGATAGAATGATGCAAGTTCAATCCCTAACCCCAAAGTGCAAGTATGAACTAATAACAAGATTGCAGAATTGAAACTAAACAATGGAAAGCTGTAAACACCAGGACAAAACAAGAGTGCAGATGTGTACCCGGAGTTAAAATCTAAGTGAAAATGTTCGAGATGGGGGAGTGGGCGCCACTGTCCTGATTCTGCCCCTGAAACTGCTCCTGAAACTGCTGTTCTGCAACCTGAAAAGCTGTCTGAAACTTGCTATCTGACAGAGGGACCAGGGTGCCCAACACCACTATCCCAGGGACCAAGGCACCCAATGCCCCTGTCCTGGCAGGACCAGGGCGCCCCATGCCCCTGTCCTGGTCTTCTGGCTTGGAATTTGGCGTGAAGTTCTGTCTCGGTCCGCTTCCGTCGGATCTGCAATTTACGGCATCCTTCGAATCCCAAAATCTGCACTTATATCTGAAAAGGGTGTGTGGGCGGCTATATAGGGTTTTGCCTTAGTCAAACCCCCCACTTTGGTGATTTCCACCTCCATGAATAGCCAAGTTGTATTGTAAAAGTAGTGTGTGTGCAGACCTTGTGTGTGTGCAAGATCCTAAAATGCAAGTAAGCAAACTAGAGCAACCTAGAAAGTAAACCCTAATTGCTTGTAAATGATAATGTAAATGCTCCAAATCAAGATGCAAAGTGATCTAAAGAATGAATACAAATGATACAATGAGGCTTATGCAAAGACATGAAAACAACATGAAATTATACCCAACCCCAAGGGAGGGGTACAAGCCAATCTTCAGTCGGTGATCCCCTATTGCTCTTCAATGTCTTCAAAGCCCTAAATGGATGAATGAAATTGATGAATGCTTGATGGGTGGA